>NC_140778.1:77173224-77369991 GCF_044657685.1 Stegodyphus dumicola
CCGCAGACATTTTGTTCGGAGAGCTCAGAAGCGATCTCTTCTTCAGAAACATACAGAAGGTCGAATTCTGAGATTACACCCCGACAATAGTTGAGTGACTTATGTGGTGTTACAGTCACATTCGCTTGCCCAAGTTTAGTTATCTGAAGTAAAGAAGCAGACTGGGTGGCTGAGGTTGTATCAATAAGCAGGTCTCCGGAGCGGAGACGCTTTATATTTCTCGGCTCACCAATACAGGACTGGATGTATTTGTTTATTACAAAAGGAGACATCTTATGCATTTCGCCAGAAGGACTAGAGATGACTAGGAAACGGGGAATATTGTTATGATTTTTTTCATTTGTATCTGTACGTAATTTTTTTGCAGTAGACTTTTCAGAAGTAGGTTGAGTGAGTGGTTTAGCAGTAGACGTTTCAGAAATAGGTTGAATGACTGGTTTAACAGTAGATGTTTCAGAACTAGGTTGAGTGACTGGTTTAGGAGTAGAAGTTTCAGAACTAGGTTGAGTGACAGGAGTGATTTGAGTGACTTGAGTGACAGGATTGACTTGAGTGACTGGAGTTACCTCGAAATCTTTTATTAAGTAAATATGAGAAGCCATAGTGAAAGAATAAAGATTCGGGTCCGACGGCCCCGCCCACCATGGAGCCCAACAAGGGAACACAGATTCCTGTGTTAGGGCTAGCCGGACCTATACGCAAACTGAAGCCCCACAGTCGGCTTTCCCGAAAGCAGGTACTCCCGAGAGCTTGACCCCAAGCCACTGACACAAGGACTAGTGACCAGCCGATTGACACCCGTGAGGACGACTAAGGTGCCTCCCGTTTAGCTGAAGCAGAGGCCAAAGCAGTGTGTTGGGGACAGTACCTCGCCCCTCAACTACCAGGACCCTCCTTTCCAGCGACACGGGTCTCCACGCACGGCAAACACGTGGGCAGTTTTCTCCCCACTTGAAAACTAGAAACAAGGTCTGTTCCAGCCTCTCGTGACGAGCCCCAAACTCCGTAGAGAGAAACCACAAGGGAGAAGGGAAGGGAAAAAGATCCAGCCAAGAGGAGAGGAGACGGAAAAGAGGATAGATCACTGGGGCTCCAGGATCGTGACACCCGTCTCACCAAGAAGATGATCCCCTGAAGGGCTAGGGTACCTCGGGATTGCCACACCCGTACTCACAAAAGTGAGCCCCCTGAGGGACAAAAGTTCTATTTAAAGCTATTCTTGTGAAGGAATGGAACAACAGTTACTCAAAAAATATAGATAAATGCATGTGAAAAGTGTAACTTTAGCTAAAAGATATCTAACCATTATGAGTATTGAATGTCCCGTTATTTTATTAATTTTTTTTTATTGACTCTTTCTTCAAAGTATTCGAATACTTATATGAGTTCATTTTCAAAACATTTTGAATATCTTTTCTTAACTAAAAACGCTTAGACTTTTTTTTTTTTTTTTTCAAAATAAGGAACAATAGTACATGTGAAAGAAAAGTCATTTTACTGATTATTATTAACTGATATTTGGAAATAAAATCAAAGAATGCAAATGTTACAAAATTAATTTCACAGGTTCTATAATTTCATGAGTTAAAACTGATATTTTAAATTTAAAAATACAAAAACATGAATATTTGTCTTATTCAAAACATGTTTGTAAGTGCAAGTATATATGTCTAAATGGCTGGCAGTTACATAAGGCATAAGAACTTTTAAAGACATACAAAATGTTAGACTTCATATCTTAAAATAATTTACATTAATGTCATAGTAGAAAGACAATTTGACTGCACTATATGTGATTTCTTTATGGTAATTAAAGAAAATTACACCACATGTGCTCTTTCCCACCTTTCCATCTTATTTTGCAAATAAATTGAGCAGAACGTAATTTTTTTGGCCATATGATACCTTCGGTATGACATACCAGGCTCTATCTAGTAATGCTGAAGTGGCACTTGTAGTAGTTCATTCAGGAGAAGGAAAATCTCGTAGAAGATTGAAGGGGGAAAATTGATCGCAATCAGGCATACTGGTGGTCCTGGTACGTACGATGAGACAACATTTCAGTGATTCTTAACACAAGTTGATTTTTATGTTATAATGCTTGTAAACAAGATTTTGCTGGAGCACAAAATAAATATAACAGCACAGAAGGACTATTAAGTCCCAGAAGTTTGTTGATAAGTATGTTTTTCATTCAATCTTAGCCATTTGGTTAGGTGAACGGATCAACAGATTATCATGGAGAGAGAGGAGGCTTTCAGAAGAACCGAGGAATGGTGTTTAAATCATACTATAGAATTACGTCCATCTAATCTTATGCTTATTATGCAAAAACTAGAGGAAGAATATTACTCACTTAGAGATGTTTCCAATCAGTCCGAGGAATAATTAGCTTATCTTAATGATCTCAAAAATCAAATCGCAGCACTAAGCCAGTACGTTATTGAACTCAAACTGAGGATGAACCCACTAATTACTCCCAGCTAATAAATCTACTAACGCTACCATGGAAACTAATAAATCTACCGAATCTACTAACGCTAAAATTAAGCGTAAGAAAAACATAACGGATAAAGAAGGTTTTACTACACCTCGCATAACACGTAAACGCACTCTTTCAAACGCAGAGGTTAATGAGCCAGCACAGAAAAACAAATTCCAGGAATTAAATCTCGAAAACAATATGGATTCTACTAACGAGCAGGGTGATTTTATCCCCCTCCCACTGTCCTAGCCGACTTTGCAGGCGACTGGGACAAATTAAAAGATGCTATTGAAGAAAAGTTACAAATCAAAAAATTCCGCGGAAATTTATCCGGTGGAACTCTTACCATCAGAGTTTACGACTCTGAACATTACAGAATGCTCACTGATTTTTTAGATAAACTTCAACTTCCCTACCATACTTTTAAAATGAACATCGAGAAACTGCCAAAGACTGCTGATATTGAACGTATCAAATCTGAAATAAAAGAAATGGAAATACCCATCCAAAAAACCGTTAAATCATGTTATTGAGGGGAAAATTATCCATTTACCTGTATACTTAGCTGAATGCACCCGCAATAAAGAAGGTAAAGCTATATATGACATAAAGAAATTAAGAGGACTCGACGTGTTCGTGGAAACCTTACAAATCTCGCCCTGGCCCCATGCAATGCCATAAGTGCCAGCGGTACGGGCATACACGGGATCGCCGCAAATACAAAGCATGCTGTTTAATATGTGCAAAACCTCACGAGACCTATACTTGCTCCCAAACAAAAAATGATAAAGATAAACCTCCAGTCTGTGCCCTCTGCGGAGCAGATCACATTTCCTCTTTTAAAGGTTGCCCTGAGCACCCATTTAATATACAGAAACAGATTGAAGAAATTAAAGCCAAAATAGAAGCGACGAAGAATCAATTCCATTACGACAAAAATGAATTCCAGGCGCTCAATCCGAAGGAGATCCCTAAACGTAGTCCTGCCTGGCAACAATCATCCAGAGATGAAAACCAACCGAAAGGATCAAACATGACATTGATGTCATGTTAGTCAATGAAACACATCTTCGAGCTTGTGACAGATTCAGAATTCATGGCTATCAGAGAGGATAGAGCCCACAACAGAGGAGGCGAAAATGCTATCATAATTAAAAGCCATAATAAAGCCTCTAAATTATCAAAAAAACGTAAAGCCAAGGCTTTGATAATATCTCAAATGAAGGGCTACAAGCACTGCCTAACAGATGTATAGTACTTATCACCAATATTTTCAACGCATGCATTCGTCACTGCTATTTTCCCTCTCAGTGGAAGCATTCAATAATTATTAACATCTTGAAACCTGGAAAAGACCTTAAATATGCCAAAAATTATAGACCCATCAGCCTGGTACCGGCTCTCTGCAAAGTTTTTGAACATGTCATCAGTACAAGACTTACCAAACTGGCATTGAAAGGAATCAATTTGGTTTCCGAAAAGGACACTGTACTACTCATCAGATACTCCACCGGGTAGAATTTATCGCCCAAGAATTTAGAAAAAAGAATGGTGTAGCAGCATGCTTTCTCGATTTTGAGAAGGCATTTGACCGAATCTGGCATGCTTGGCTTACTCCACAAATTGTCAAATTTCCTTCTGCCTAATAGCTTCATTAAACTTACCTACTCTTATCTCTACTGTAGCACTTTTCAAGTAAAGATGTGGAGAAATTCTCTCATCAAGAAAAAGATTTTCCGAGGCGTCTCTCAAGGGTCTGTTTTAGAACCGAAATATTTTAATATTTTTATAAATGATATGCCTGTCCCACTACACTCAAGTATTTATAAATATGCGGACAATACAGTTATCTTAACCAGCTCTAGAAATCCACAAAATGGTCTTGACAAACTCCAAATGCAAGCTAATCTAATCAACAAATACTGTGAAATTTGGAAAATTAAACTTAACGCAGATAAATGTTGGGTTGTTTTATATCGCAGATACAGAAAAAATTTTCCAGTTAATTCCAATATTAAAATAGATAATTCACCTGTTCCAGTAGCAAGCTCATATAAATACCTAGGAGTGTACGTCGACAAAGCTTTAAATTTCAAAGACCATATCCAGTACACCATCAATAAAGCTAATGCAGCATTTATGTCTCTTTACTCCCTGCTTGGAAGGAAATCTAAATTAAATCTGAATACTAAGAGAAATCTTTATATCACCCTCATCAAACCAATTCTACTCTATGCAGTTCCTGCATGGGCAACTGCCGGATAAACTGAACGCTAGAAAAGAAACGTCTTACCTAATAAGATTCTCCGTAAATCCATAAGAATTTAAATATCAAATAATAAAATGATCAAATACTAACTACAGCACACAACTTCTTTGAAAAACTGAAAAACTCACAATACCTAGCCATTAAAGAACCCACAGATAAAGACCGCGAACTATACATCATAATGCATTATGGTGGTAGTGTACAGTGTATATCTTTTATTTCTACTTATTTTACGTATCTTATTACTCATTATTACTCAAGATCAGTTTACGTTATGCACAAAGCTTATGGACTTTGATTGCAACTTATATTTCTTACTTATTATTTTCATTTAACCAAGAATTTATTTAGTACTGTATAGTGTTTTAAAGCAAAGACTTTGCTTTCAGTGAAAATTTTAGTTCGCGGTCTTATGACTCCTTCACTCGCTATTGGCCACCTTGCATCACGTGGTTTTACTGTGCAACTTTAAAGAAATTAATTTTCTGACATGATTATTTAATTTTACTCTACCCAAATTGTGTTTCTGAAGAATAAGGACATTATTAAATCTTCAAATTCACCTTTTTTTTTTTTTGGAACTCTACAGACTTATTTGGGCTACAATGAACCTCTGGTTGAGGCGATACCCCCATTTTAATGGATAATAAAGAGCGAAGTAATGATATATTTCATTGGGGACTCGCATGCCATGGCTGAAGCCATGGCAGCGGTATTATAAATATAACAAACTTGCTAATATTTCACGGACATAATTGATGTTTTCTAAAATCAAAGTTTTTTAGGGTACTTGAAAAAAATCTTTATTTAACACGTGGGTGTGTAATCTTTATTTACCACAGTGCCACAGCAAAATCTGGTAAAATAGTCTGTCGGATCATTTTTTTTTAATTCTAGTGGTTTCGTGTCTCCTTTATCCTAAAAATCAGTTCAGTACCTGTTGCGCCTGCGCGCGCATTTCATTACTAACGTCGGCGCATGCGTCTTGAGCTCTTGGAGTTTGTGACATGAGATTGTGAGCTAAGAGCGTGTGAGAGAATTCGTGGCTTCGAGTGGCCATGAACGATGTAAATTAATGAGAATTAAAGTGAGATATAATACAGTCCATTGTTCCTGAGTTTATTGAATTATAGTGTAGTGCCTGTGCAAAACAGTACCTAATCTGAATATATTTTGATGAATATTTAATAAATAGATAAACAAATGTACGAATTATTTAAAATTTATAAAAAGTATTGTCAGTCTGTTATTGAACAGTTACATTATTTATTATATTTGTGAGACGAAAATGCATAGTTTCTAGAGATTCTTAGATTCAATAACGGTAACTGTTAAAAGTTAGCTTTAAAAAAAAAAATGTGGATATTGTCTTTAAATATGATTAAAAAAATGGCATAACATTTGCATCATATTCAAATATCACACGAAATAATTTTAAAAAAGTTTCCCTTTATTTAATTAACAGGGCATAACATGAAATCATTCACAAATATTCAAACGTGATGAAATCGTTCATCACCTTATTTGTGACGGAATAAAACAAAATGCAGTAAACTCTCTAGTTGCGTCCACCTCTGAAAAGAACAAAATATGTCTAAGACTAATATCGGTACTGAAAATCACTTTCGCACAAGATCGAAATCATATGGAACCTTGAGAAGTAGAGAGGATCACCTCAAAAACAGGTAAGATCCTGAATACTGTTAATTTTTAAAAAAGTTGAAATAACTTAATTTTTTAGAACTATCCTGAAACTGAAAGCGAAACTAACGATATATTATTTCAGTTAGGTGTTGCGTTGTTTAGAATAAAGACATAAATATATGAGAACTTCATTAATGTTTCTTAAACTTTTTATTTACACAGGAGTTCATCTGTCAAATTTATTGTAGATCACTTAAAATTGCTGAATATGAATTATTTTAAAATTACGCTATGAATATACATTTATAACAGAGAAAGGAATGTGACATTCCAAGTCATTTTATGTCTCATGATTATCAATAAAGCTCTAAATAAACATCGTTAAAATAAATTAACATCACTCTAAGATCTAATATGAGGTATGGTTTTTTCTACAGCCAGACAGGTCGTGTATCGTGACGGCATACTAGACAGGACGCAGATGAAGAGCCCCTATGGCAGTCGGTCTCATTCCTGTAACAAGACAGTTTTCAACTCCAGGATGGTTCTTGGAGGGGGGAAAATTGCCCTCTTAAGAGCGTCCCAGACATGCTTTATATGGATATATTATTTCAGTTAGGTGTTGCGTTGTTTAGCCAGGTGGCAAATATCCTCACTTTCCAGTTACTGTTGACCAGCTGAGCCCTATGTGGACGAGCTTTGTCATCCATTAACAGGAACACCGGACCAACTGCGCTCCTGAAACATACGATCTAAGATTGCCTCTCTATACCTCATAGAAATCAGAAAGCCTTTGTCAAACACATGAAGGGGGTGTGGGGCCGTTCAGCATAATACCTACCCATCTATTACACCTCCACCACCGCAATGATCCTTTCCCATGATGAGGGGAGGGATGGTATCGTGTTCCAGGCTCTTTCCAAATGCAGACACAATAAGAATCAATGGCCAGGCATATCTCGGCTCGTGTAAAAAGCACGCACTGAAGTCTGTGTATTGAAGTGAGCGGAACGCAAATAGCAGGTCTTTTGGCATACAGCCCTATCTCATGAAGCCTTCAGACAACTGTAAACCGTTAAACTCGGATTTCAGCGGCAGCATATAGGTGTGAATCTGTCTCAGGTGAGAGTTGTGAATCTGTAGCAGTTCTGTGTCGCAGCGCTGAAAGAGGCAAATAGTGAGCTTCAATCGTCGTTGTGGATTTTGGTCGGCTTTGGACCTTGGTTGTGGATCTTGGTCGAACTTTTCAAAGTCCTGAAACTGTTTCCATAAATTGCTGACGACACTGGGTGTCACATTGAGCTCTTTAACTACTTCCGCTTCTGATTGATCTGGCGACAATCTACCGTTAATCGCCGAGCGTGGCTTTGAAACAGGCATGTAACTAACTGGTTTTTACCCGAATCTGAGAGAACTCTTCTAGGCCATTGGCTTTATACATACACACCGTAATCGGCGGAACTCTATAACAAATTACTGTAGCTACCATTGCATTTAACTCTTTGATTCCATCGCAGAAGTGGACGCTAGTCCGAACTGGTGATAAAAAAATTTCCAAAATGTAGATAGGTGATTTACTGTAAAGTGCTGCAAACTAGTGGTTATACAGTGGATGGACAAAAATATGGAAACACCTTGTGAAATGCATGTTTGAAAAGAAAGATTGATTTTAATGAAATATGTAGGTGGCGCTGGCGTTTTTGACTACTGACGCCACCTATACAACTTCGTAAATGTGCTAAACAGTTCAGTTGTTGTCGGAGTACTGTTATGTGAGGTTGTCATTGCATTATGTCAGAGTTAACAGACTTCGAACGTGGGCAAATTGTTGAAGCACGTATGGTAGGTGCTTCCGTAAGCAAGGTAGCCGAGGTGTTTAGTGTTTCAAGAGGTACTGTATCGAAGATTTATTCCGCATATTTAAAAAACGGAAAAACATCATCTGCTAAATCACAGCGCGGACGAAAGTGTGTCCTGAGTGATCGTGACAGACGATCATTAAGGGCAATTGTGACGAAAAATAAGAAGACCACAGCTGCAAAAGTTGCTGCTGAAATGAATGTTGTGTTACCGAACCCTGTGAGTACCAAAACAATTAGAAGGGAGCTTCACAAACAGGGAATTGCTGGCCGTGCTGCAATTGAGAAGCCACTCATCAGTGATGCTAATGCCCGTAACAGGAAAAGGTGGTGTTTAAGTCATAAAGCCTGGACTATAAAGCAGTGGTAGCGAGTAATATAGTCTGACGAGTCTTCTTTCACATTGTTTCCCACTTCTGGCCGAGTTTACGTCTGGAGAACGCCATCTCAAGCCTATAATACAGACTGCTTGTTGCCAAGAGTGAAACATGGCGGGGGTTCTGTTATGGTTTGGGCAGCCATATCGTATTCTCTGCTAGCCCCATGATAACTGTGTCAGGGCACATGACTGCCAAGACTTATGTGAACATTTTGGCCGATCAAGTTCATCCTATGGTACAAACTTTGTTCCCCGATGGTGATAGTGTCTTCCAAAACGACAAAGCCCCTGTTCACACAGCTCACATTGTCCAGGAGTGGTTTTCTGAGCACGAGGATGAGTTGTCCCATCTCCCCTGGCCACCACAGTCACCAGATCTGAATATTATCGAACCTTTGTGGTCTACATTGGAACGGAAAGTGCGTTCTCGTTATCCACCACCAACATCGTTATCTAAACTTGCCACCGTTTTGCAGGAAGAATGGTATAATATTCCCTTGGCAAACGTACAGGAACTGTATTTATCCATTCCGAGAAGACTGCAAGCTGTTTTGGATGCCAACGGGTTTCCTACACCATGTTTTAAAGCAAAGAAACATGTTTTTTAGAGGTGTTTCCATATTTTTGTCCAACCCCTGTAGAACACATGAAATGGAGGAAAGAAAAAATCCTCGAAATCTCTGATATACACAGCAAAGGGGCAATGAAATAAGAATACAAATGAAGTGTAATATAATTTAGATATTAAAAAAGGAGATATAAAATATACGCCAATATATACAGGTGCAATCACAATGCAGATTAATATCCAGTATTGTAATGAATTGTTGAAAACCCCTCGTGCGCTGACATTCTTTTCATGATCATAGCTCCGCAGATACGCACATGTACGATTACGTATTCGACTCTGAATATTTGCATAATTCTTTCGCGGCATAATTAGTACCTTAGATTCAAAACTTTTCTTAAAAATAAACATAATTTGCAAATTCTCTTAATTTTGCCCACGAGTGACTTAACGAAAAGTTCATTGAATTAAATTCAGTAATTTTTTTTAATTCCTTGTGCTATAGTCATTAAGTTTGTCAATTAAGGATGCAAAAATATCATTTCAAACAATTAATAGTAATCAAAGTGTGACATAATTCATGAAATTTTTCATTAAATTAGGATATTGTCAAGTCGAGGTTATTTTTACTTAATCATATTTTAGGAAAATGCTGAAACTTTAGTGTATGTTTCCAAACTGCCCAGGTCTTTTATGCATGCAAATAAAAATATTGTTTTTCTTTTTTTATTTTAATATAAGATAAATTTTCCCGATTTCATACACTTCAGATCAAATTAATAAAATAAATTGTTAATTCAAAGTTCAAAACAGCATTCAAAGTCTGGAGCTTAATGAAATGACAATTCTCTTTCAGTATTGTCAGTGTATGGTGTCTAAAACACATGACTAGTCACCTGGTGAAGTACAGGTAACATAATTTTTAGAATTCAGGAAGTTACTTGATGGCAAAATCTTGAAGATATATAGATTACATTGGGAAGCCAGTCAGAACGTTCTCTTCCTTTTTTAAACCTCTTGCTACTGAACAAGGAACAAAATTCTTATGCATATATGACATGTTCTTGTATTGCCTTCTTTAAAGAACTTAATAAATTTTAAAACAAATTGCAGTTATATTCCTTTGAAGAATTCTATCTCTTAATTATTATAAAAATCAAAATTAAAGAAAGATATTAAAAAGGATGCTCATTATTTTTGAAGTTTTAATGTGAAAGATAAAATAAATATTACACTACACTGAATTATAACTTCTGAAAACTGGCAATTACAGTCAAAAGTCGTTAATTCGGACACCCATAATCCGGACCTCAAAGCTAAAAACTTTCTGCGCATGCGTCGCGTTCACGCATGCGCATAGGCGTTTACGCGTGCGCGTAAGACCTTTACGGCTGCGAATATACATGTGCGCATGCGCATAATACGTTTACGCATGCGCGTTTAATGTATAAAGGAGGGTATAAGCTAAAATTATCTAATTATCTATTTCAGTTAATGTTGCAGATTGCCTTGTTCTTTAATCTTCGAACTGGATCCGGCTTATGATTTTTTCCACACTGTTAGAGCAATTTTATAAAAGTAAGCTTGAACTTCCGATTATGTCAAATAGAATTTCCGATATATATTTACTAATATGTAAAGGATCTACAAAGCGAAAGTATGTTTCGAAGTCCATTAAACAGAAAGTGGAATTGCTGCAAAAAATGGATAAAGACATATCCTTTGATTATCTAATCATTCCGAAATATGTTTATCAATTTGACGCTGCTTTGCGGGGGAAGGGAAACGACACGGCGCGCAATGAATTGGAAGTTGATCTGTCAGCACTATCCTTACCTTCAGAGCAGATGTTTTTATTTTATTTGGCTTATAATTCTTTACTAAATGCAGTATTTCATCTCGATGTACTCGGTCTTTGATATGATTTAAATCAAGTTCCTAGTCATTATAATTCGCTTCCGATAGTGAAGAAAGTGACTCAGAGGTTATTGAAAACGAAAAAATTTCGATTGACAAATTAGTCGGTATTCTCGACACAGCAATTGTAGGACTTGAACAGCGGAACTTTGTAACTAAACAAGAAATTATGTATGTTTAATAGAATTAAAGAGAAAGTATTATCACATGAAACGAAGCAAATTAAACAACTTACATTGAAAGAAATGTTTAATAAAATAAACAAATAAATATTTGGCTTTTTCTTTTTGTAAATTTTGATACCCTTTAGATCATAATTGCTCTTTATTTCATAAATTACGGTTTCATATTTTTAATTTTATAATTTCTGCATGCCATCTTACCAGATTTAAACTGATGATCTATAATCCGGAATCGCCGAAGTCCCGACGAGTCCGGATTAACGATTTTTGACTGTATTATGCAGCAAGGATGATAAATACTTCAATAGAATAACAAAATGTAGCCCAATGAAGATTCAAGAAAAAGATTAAGAAATGTTCATGTTTTTTATTACATTGCTTCTTAAGCTAAAAAAAATTTAGAACTACCGCGAGTGATTTGTTTTCTCATAAGCTCAAGATTTGATTATCTCTGAAAACAATCATCTTGCAGAGGTAAAATGGCAGTATCGAATAAAAATTCTAGTGAACCTAAAGTAAAATGAAATAAGTTTTGTACACACACTGCAGTTAAAAAAAAAAAGTTGTGGTTGGATAAAAATGCACTTGGTTACATATGCGCCATTAAACTGACATTTCAAGTTTAATAATTAAATGCAAAAACAAATTTAGATGGAAAAATCAAAATTTAATGCATGCACACACACACACACAGGGGGGGAGGGTAAAGATGAAACTTATTTGTTTATTTTTATTAACAACAATTTATCCTTGCACTGTAATACATAAGAATTATAACTATCTCTGCCATATTCACTAAATGGAAAAAATGAATAAAAGTTTATATTACGATATTTGAATACAGCAAAGAATATGAGGGCTATCTGCCTACCCTAAGGAAAAATGTTGAAGAAGCAAAAGATATCCCTGATGTTAGGAGAAAATAACTACTCTCAGCAGGTAAACTATTGAACTGCTGATTAGAAATTCTACAGCATTATATAATGTAGATCAGATTTCTCAACAGTTATATATATTTATGTTAATCTCGTAACCTTTTTGTACAGTCCAAGCCAGACAATTTCAACTATGTGTAAATTTTTTCTGATATTAATATAAATTTGTCTTTCTCATAATTTGATTTCTTTGGATTTTATTTTTGAAAAATAAATAAATAAAAATATTGTGTTATTTTATAAGAAAAGTAGCACAAGGGTTGCTTTTCTGCTTTGTTAATTAAAAAGCATTATTTTCAGCTGCTGCTTGATGCATAATTTCATCTTTAATCCATTTTACTGCATATTCTGTTACTCTTAATTAATAGCACTCTTTACATTGCTTAATATTTATATATTGAGCTAACTTTAAATGTTATGTTCTGCAAATACCATAAAACTTTTTACACATGTGACTTGGGAAAGGAAAATTTTTCAAAGTTTTCTCAGTTTTGATGTGTATAATGCTTAAGTGTGCTAAAGCTACATTTGTAGGGGTTGAATATAAAAGCTGATTATGTACCACATGTATACATTTTAAGTATATTCCTCTATTATCTACACATCAATGATATGTAAAATATTAATAAGTATATTTTGTTGATCACATAGTTTTAGCTGTAAAAAAAGCTTAATTATTGTAATAGACATTTATATAAGGAAAGGTTTTTCTTAAAAGAAAAATGATAAAGTTACCTTCCTTCACTATAATTTCAAAAGATTTGTGTAACTCTAATAAGTTGATTTGTTCCATTTCAATGTATGATTCCTATTTTTTAATTTTAAATTTAAATTTTTAAAGTTATATTCCTTTAGAAGTAAAACTGGTTTATTTGAATTATGCAAAGCACAAAAATGCTGTTCACCTAAATCAAGCCGATAAGAGATCCTCAAGTGACAAAAAAACCTCTTAGCTTACATAAAGAAAAGGATTGAATTCCAAATAATTTCTTAAATTTATGTACAACACTTACCTGGAAATTTCAGATATTTTCAGAATGCAGAATGTTGGACTTCATTGTGTGATTTTCATTAAACATGCATGTTTGTGATATTTGTCAGTGTCTGTGCAGGATGACAACACCTACAACTTGTTGAAACAGAAGTTAATTTGAAAGCTTCTTTGCAGAAGAGGAATATGAGTCTCTTATCCTGTTCCCTAGGCTATTTTCAGTAAACATTTGAATGTATATCCTCTAGGAGAGTTTTCATCAAACTAGAAAGTATGCTTCATTTTAATTAAATAACCCAATTCATTCTAATTTCTCTCCATACAGATGCTGAGTTGTATGCTTGGATTCTTTTATTTGTATGGACACAATGTGTTTTTTATAAAGCTTATTTTCTGTATACTGATTATTTTAAATAGCATTTATTCTATAGTTATGAATAAATGTTAAAAAGATTTTAAGATGCTAAAAATATAATCATGGAAATAATGATTGCATTCTTGTTTCCAAACAGATAATAATAATCTCAGACTTAAGCATTTTTATCATGTCTGCTTTGGATAACAAAATTCTCTATCATGTGGAAAATAAGAAAGTTTTGTGAATACAATCACTGAATATAATTAGTACCTAATTTACTTTACAAAATATTCATTTTAAAGATTTCTGAATAAAATCATTCAAAAGGTTTTCAGTAACTACAAAGATCAAAACTTCTAAATACAACAAACCCCAGTAGCTGTAAAAATATGGTGCATATATTTAGCAAGGGCTGTTCAATGGCCAACTAGTCTAATGTGTCATTGCTGTACCAGTATCGATGTTAGTAATCATTTCAATGTTCTTTACCTACAGGATTATAGCGGTAATATTTTAACAGGATGTTACATGAAGCGTCATTTTAAATAAGTTACTCAGATTATAATTTTGATTTTGGAAAACGGATGCTTCTAAAATGAATTTTTGTCATTGAATTATGGAAAAGCACACACTGATAGGGTTTGCATTTCATCTCATCTCCCTCCACCCTGAAAATTGTTTGCATATGCTTATGTTTGTGGACAGTTATGGTGTATGAAGAAATAAAAGGAAAGTATACAGGTTTCGGGCTTCCCCGTTCCGAGAACTAGCTCACTACAGGTCGACTCTGCCTTCGGGCACGTCGTGGAGGTTCAACCTCCACTATTACCCTCTAGCAGAGCCGCGCACCACCTGGATACGTCACCAGGCAGCACCGGTCGTCAATTGCTCCTGCCAGTCGCTCGGGCGAGCCCGTCGCGGCGGGACATTACCCAGCGACCCCGGGGGAAATCCCCACGGGTTACTAGCACCACGCCGCGCTAGGACGTGCCAGACTCCGAGGCCGGCCAATAAATGACCTTTCCCAGAGCCTTCAGAACCACCAAGTTCATAAATTTTATACCCCCGTGGCCGAGACTGCCTAGGTACAGATCCTAGCCAGTAGATTCGCAGAATTCTCTACGTCGACCCCCGGGGGGGAAGGAAAGTATACAAAAAGAACAAAATTTTAAAGACACTGAAAAGTGGATTGCATATGCTCAGCAGCATGTCTATTCTGAAGAGGATGCGGATGGCTGGGGTTCTTATTTGTAGACCTGCTCTTGCACATTTTCCATTAGATAATATTGACAAAAACTTCTCTTTAATGTTCATAAAAGTTCCTAGATGAATATTCAGAATTCATTTTCAAGTTTAATGGTTTCTTTACTGTTGACAGTTGTACTCAATGACTTTCTGGACAACAATATTTATTGTTCATTATTGAAAAAAAAAAAAAAAAATCTTTCTATTGGAGCTGATGCATTTAGTGGCAAAACTGATTAACTAGACAAGCAGACATTTTCATCTAAAAATAAAGTAGAATTACAAATTTTTAATCGTTTGGGCTAATTCCCAATGTCTGGTAACCCTACATAGTGGCTATCTCCCCAAGAGAAAATGTACCACATTGACAGTATACAACAATGGTGCCCAACCTTGTGCTCGCTGATCATTTTGTATGCGCTCGCCAGCCCGTTTAGGTACTACGTACAAAAAATATTTTAAAAATAACCATTCATTTATATATCTTAATTGTTAAAATATGGTAAGCATTTATAGTCATAAGAGATATCTTGCAAGATTGTTATAAAATAATTGATTGCTGACTGATGAACTTGATAGCGAACATGGAATCTTATTGCTTAATTCCGATGTTTAGATGGGTCAGCAGGGGAAAAGTACTTCAATGGTTTGTAGAATTTCTTTCACAAATAAAGCAGTTTTTGGAATCCGGAAACAAAAGTTATAAAGAATTGAACGATAATAATTGGTTATCCGATCTGTATTTTCTCATGGATATAACAGCTAAACTGAACGAAGATCTCAAGGTAAAAGGAAAAAAAAAACCTTTTTCAACTGACTGGGACTGTAACTACTTTTCAGATAAAGTTAAATTTGTCGATAAATCAGATGAAAGAAAAAATTTCACCCATTTTTGAGACTTGATCAAGCTATATTAACAACCACAAGGCAATTGAAACAGAGAAATACTCGGAAAATCTAAATGCACTGAAAAGTAATTTTGAACTCCGTTTCTCTGATTTCCATAAAGTTCAACCAATATTATAACTAATCTCAAACCCACTTGCCGAAATTAATATTTCAGATGTATCACATAAGATCGGAAAAATGTTTAGCAAAAATTTTGTTGACATCATGGGCACTTTATTAAGTAGATGGGTACTTCTCCTAAAAATTCTTTTTTGTGATGAGCTCCAGTTTGGATGTGGAGATTTACACCTTCAACTCTTTACCATGTGTTTTGGTTTTTCAAAGGAAACTGAAGCATGCATACAGGCTACTATAAATACAAATTTTACTATAACATGTTGCATTCATAACAAAATTTTATGAATATTATGAATCATATTTTTATGAATTATTCGTTTATGCATTTAAAAAAATATTGGTACTCTTCTGTTATCGGGACCAGATCAAAAAATGTATACATGTGTTTATCTACGTGCATATACATACAAACACCACACATGTACATACATAAATACATGTACGACAAAATGTTGTTTTACAAAAAATGACAATACAATAAACAACTTTACAGCAGCTCTGAACATATTTCATAATTTCTAAATCTGTAAATGTAAAAGCTTGAAGTGTAATATGAGGTTTTCCTCAATTTATATTTTTACACTAACTGCAAAATCAGTTACTACGCTTTCTCTTTGTAACGAACATCCATGAAAATTAATAATGTTACATAATGAAATTGCATTAAGTATATTTTATTGTTATCATTCCATAAGGGTTCTATGAGTGACACTACAATTATGAAGTTAAATCGGCATCCTGTGTGGTCATTTTTAACATTAAGCTGTTAACAGAAATAAACAGGCTATGCATTTTGATAGCATGACATAATTTTTTGTGGCAAAGTCATTGACTGATTTATACAATCACTGGAAATAAAAATCCTTAGTTACAATCGCATGTTATAGTTACATAACACCAAGTTTTCCTCAAACACAAATTTTTAAGGCAAAGCATATTTATTTGGTTTTGATTATATTTCTGATTTTGACCATTACTCCCTCTCTATATATATATATCACATTATTAATATTATATCTCAGTACATCTTTTTTAATATTTATACTAATTCAATATCTTTCACTTATGATGCATGCAGAATGTACCAGATGCAAAGGTGCATTTTGTCTTTCGAATGCTGTTCTTTTCTCAACAGTGATATTCGAAATATTATTTGATTTAGAATAGGCAGATTTATGGAAAACAAACAGTCATCACCATTAAAAACTGAACATGCTAATTAACATTTTCACTTTCAGTAGTTGGATGACTGTTTCACTTCCAGTCGGATGACCTCAGAACTAAACTTGATCAGTGCCAAATTGGCGAAAAACGTCGCCAGTCTGGAATAATTCCAGTAGCAAGGACAGATGGCGGTCATAGAAGCGGGGGATCACACTGTGCATGCACGCCGCATTGTGACCTGCTGGCCGTAGATGCTTGTCGTGCACCCTTTGTGGAGACCAAAACATTCAGTGACTATCCATGAAGATCAATACGCTTTTGACATGACGGGAGGTAAACATTTTGTAATTGCACTGTAAATATACATATAAATATATAAATTTAAACAAATTTATATTCTTAACATATACGTATAGGAGATGGGATGATTACAATTGATGAAATTAAAATACAATAAATGAAAACAAGTGGACAAATGTACCAAATCCAGAAGATGAAGTCCTATAAGATCAAGTTAAAAGCATACATTAAAATCCAAGACACAATCTTCAAAACAAATTACATTAGGTAATAAAAGCCAGTCTCTTTTAAATAATAAAATAAATTACAATTGACCTCTCTTCCGATTAAACGGTCGAGAGGCAAATCACAGCTATTAAAATATTTCTGGCGAAGACTATTAAAACATGGATACTCAATTAAAATACGACGAACGTTTAGAAAAATTAAAATCAAAGTTTTGTATTACTTTATTCCTATTTACAGAGCCTTCTTCTTGAAATACTTTCCCAAATACAAAATGATTTTTTTTTTTTTTTTTTTTTTTTTTTTTTTTAGCTTTTGAGGCATCCTTTAAATAAAAAATGAGTCACTTTATAATTAATGCTCTTGTTTGGTTCATTTCAAATTAGAGTAGCTTTTATTTCATTTTATTTCAACAGTGAAATACGTTAAATATTGCTGCTGATTTCCATGTATTTAACTTTCTATGAGTGTTCTTGAAAGGAATTAAAGAAGTTTTTTTTTTTTTTTTTTTTTTTTTTTTCCTATTTTTATTGTAACTGATTTATCATAAAATGCAAGAAAATAATTCGTGCAATACATATTATATTTTTTATATCCTTAATTTCAACAATACATATTGTAAGTATTTAATTATAGAACATTATAAACATATGGTCATAATGCAATAATTACTACTAAACATCATTACTGTGCAATTGAAAATTCATGTTAATACCTATATTGTATTGGGTTGGCAACTAAGTAATTGCGGATTTTTTTAAGAAAATCAAAGACAATTTTTTCATGGAACTAAATAACTTTATTCTGTAATGTATTGCCCATTTTAATCAATGACCTTTTGCCATCTTTCAGGCAGCATCATAATCCCACGTTCATAAAACTTCTGGTTTTTACAGTCAAAAGTTGTTAATCCGGACTCGTCGGGACTTCGGCGATTCCGGATTATTGATTTTTCCGGATTATAGATCATCAGTTTAAATCTCGTACGATGGCATACAGAAATTCTAAAATTAAAAATATGAAACCGTAATTTATGAAATAAAGAAGAATTATGATCTAAAGGGTATCAAAATTTACAAAAAAAAAAAAGCTTAATATTTATTTGTTTACTTTATTACACATTTCTTTCAATGTAAGTTGTTTAAGTTGCTTCTTTTATGTGATAATACTTTCTCTTTAATTCTATAAACAGATATAATTTCTTGTTCAGTTACAAAGTTCCGCTGTTGAAGTCCCGTAATTACTGTGCCCAGAATACCGACTAACTTGTCAATCGAAATTTTTCGTTTTCACTAACCTCTTTGTCACTTTCTTCATATCTTTATCCATTTTTTTCAGCAATTCCACTTTTTGTTTGATGGACATCGAAACATACTTTCGTTTTGTAGATCCTTTGGGAGTTCCAGCATTGGAAATTCTATTTGACATATTCAAAAGTTTAAGTTTACTTTTATAAAATTGCTCTTACAGTCTGGAAAAAATAATAAGCCGGATCCAATTCGAAGATTAAGGAACAACGCAATCATCAACATTAACTGAAATAGATAATTAGATAATTTTAGCTTATACCGTCCGTTATACATAAAACGCGCACGCGAAAACGTATTCTGCGCTTGCGCACACGCATATGCGCAGTCGTAAATGTCTTACGCGCATGCGTAAACGCCTATGCGCATGTATCAACGCGGCGCATGCACAGAAAGTTTTTAGCTTTGAGGTCCGGATAATAAATCATTCCGGATTATGGGTGTCCGAATTAACGACTTTTGACTGTATTAGCAAAAAACTGAATCAGGTACGATTTGACATCATCATCATTATTGAAATTTTTACCATTCAAGGAGTTTTGTAAAGATCGAAACAAAAACTAATCAGATGGTGCAAGGTCAGGACTATATGGTGAATGTGGCAAAACATCCCAACCAAGCTGCAATAATTTTTGCCGAGTGACCAAAGATGTGTGTGGTCTTGCATTGTCATGATGGAATACGACACCTTTTCGATTTGTCAATTCGGGCCGCTTTTTTTCAACTGCATTGTTTAATTTCGTTAGTTGTTTAATGTAGACATCAGAATTGATCGTTCGGTTGGGTGGTAAGAGTTCAAAGTAGACAATTCCTTTGTAATCCCACCAAACTGATAACAAAACCTTCTTTTGATCCTGATCTTTTGCTCCACGGTCTTTTGATGAATATCAGCTTTTGATGTTGTTTGAGTTGGTTCACCTGGCCTGCTCCACGATCTTTTCCGCTTGATATTGTTGTAAACAACGCATTTTTCATCGCCAGTTATCAGTCGTTTTAAAAATGGATCATTTTCATTACGTTTCTTTAGCAAATCGCAGCTGTTAATGTGTTGCGTTAAATGCGTTTCTTTCAGTTCGTAAGGAACCCATGTATTAAGTTTTTGAACATAGCCAAGTTGTTTTAAGTGATTTTGAATGCATGTATGTGATACATGACGCTTCTCTGCAATCTCACGTGTTGCACTGTGACGATCCGAATCGATTATTGCTTTGATTAGGTCGTCATCAACTTCAACTGGACGACCAGAGCGCTTTTCATCTTTGAGTGAAAAATCACCAGAACGAAATTTGGCAAACCAATTTTGACACTGTCGTTCTTTTAAGGCTTCGTCATCATAAACAGCACATAACTTTTTATGAGCTTGCGATGCTTTTTTCCCTTTGCGGAAATAAAAAAGCAAAATATGACGAAAATGTTCCTTTTGATTTTCCATTTTTCAACAGGCGCCATACTAAAACTAGCAACCGATCAAAAAACGTTTTTTACTGATTGACAGCTGAATTGCCAACTATCAAATAGCAAAGTGTGTTTTACATTTGTACTACGTCTGCAACCCTAAAAATTCAACTGAAGCCATCTATGAGTGAAATCCGCAATTACTTAGTTGCCAACCCAATAGTAGGTAATTGTGTGAATATGTGCAAACATAGGTAAACATTTTCTAGCAAGAGTAATCAAGGTGAACATACATTATTATAATCAGAAAATATATATTGCATTGTAAAAAAAAACATTGCAGTTAACCCAATCTATGACCAGTGTAAAATTAATTTAAAATTAATTACAATGCAAGGTTAGTAAAATGAAATTAACGTTTATTTATGGTGATAAAGAGATTTGGTTATATTGCTGATAGTGTCATGATAATCACAATTTTCACTACAATTATTAAGAGGTGGTTGGTTAACACTTTAGCTGAGGAACACAAAAAATAAAACATACCTTTAAACATTACTAACATAACCAATGAGCAGAGGGGCCTCCTTTCAAGATACACCAGGAGATTATTTTATTTCACATTAATGAAGAAGCCATAATGCCTAATCTGCAAAAGGAATAAGCAAAATTAAATTTTAGTGGTACAAGACTTGAAGCACGGCTAGCACGGCTGTCTAGGAAGCTAGCCTCATCTCGAGGCACAGATCCAATATTGCGAGCTTCCTATCCAACGACTTTTCACTCTCATAAACAACCTCTTCTTAGAACATTTCCCTGTTAGAGATGTCATAACAACCGGGGTCCTGTTCAAGTAAAAACTCCAGATGGTGCAAACATCCAACATGTGTTCAAACACTTGGGCGAAAGAATTTTGGGGTGCAATAATCCCCTGATAAGGGGTTGGGATGAGAAAATTTTTCAGAACCAGGAAATAATTATTCCACACAATAAAAGAATTTAGGACATTAAAAATTAAACTATTACATAACAATTAAATTCATTAAAAAATGTCAGCACAATATAAATTGTTTCTTCAGCAGAAAATTAAGTATCCACATTGAGTATCCACTCATTATCCACATTGAGTTTCAAATACTTTTGATTTACCTTACCACCAGTCAGAAAATATGAATTCAATAACTTTAATAGAAAGAGGGGTAAAAAATCAAGTTACCTTAAGTTAAATTTAAAAAAAAAATAGCGCACTAAAAGTGCAGCAAACAAAACTTTAAAATAATTAAAGTTAAACAACCTTAAGGATCAAAACAAAAGTACAAAAACCAAGTAAACTTAAGTCCCTAAACTCAAATTAAAAATTAAACAACTTCAACACAAGGAAACTTTTAAAGCAACCAGACCTAAATTTTAAGTTTACAAAAGTTACAGTTTAAACTTACATCCAACTTTAAATAATAAAAGCAAAAATTAATAACTTCAATTACTAAGCAAAACTGAATTAAATAAGCAAAACATAAGCTTGAAAATAATAACAATTAATAAACAATATTCAAAAATTTCTTCTTTATTAATTCCTTAACTACACATCTTAACTGTGTTTTACAACACTTTTTAACAGATTGCTTTCCAGTACAAACATTGCCTTAATAGTTTTCTAAATATATTCAAAACAGAATTTCAATTTATGTTTAAAACTAAATGATAAGGTTATTATATATTTAAATAATATTAAAATCATTAAAAATTTAGATATATTAGCAACTAGATTTCTTCATAATAACATTCACATGTGTTTATGAATGAATAAGTCCTTCATTTCCAAACACATTTATAAATAATTTGTAAATATTTATATGATTTGTTAAAGGCAAATACATGCATTTTACAAGGATATGCATAAATATTCATATATTTAATATTTTTCATTTTCGGAGTGTGCAAATCTTTAATTTCTGCGCATTCAATATATTTTTCGAGTAAAGTAATTGACAATAACTTAGCCTATATCAGGACACGCTTATACTATATCTTAGCACGCTTATACTACCTAGTTGTAAGGAAGCTGAGGTTTAAAGAGTGTTATATTTTTGCAATATTTTGACATTTTAAAGGTACCTTAAGGTTATTTTCCATTCGTTACACATAACATAAACACTTTGCTAAAATCTATATCTTTGTTGTGCAGTAGTTTAGAATTTTATATAACAAATTTATAAACAAAATTGCTGTTGCAAGTTATCGAAAAATAACAAAGGTATGATTTTTGCACAAATGCTACTAAACTATAAAAATTGCTATTAGGCATCCAACAATTAATGTTTCTTTTATGCGGAAGTGTCCCTGCTTTTTAATTTGTGTGGAAATACTGTTAAAGTGCAGTCAAAGAGCTCTGGATGTAAACAAAATCTCTGCAAGATTGAACCATTGTAAGTAGTTCAGGTTATTACCTGAATGTTATAGCTAACATTCTACCTGAAGTGGTTTTTACTAATATCTTTTTGATTATAAACTTTACAACTAGCAATAAAATTGTTGCAAATGGTAGTCTACTGATTAATGTTACTTTATATAATCTTTAACCGTTTAAAGGCTCCTTAATGATAAAATGACAGACACCTGAATTATTAAGTAAACTGCAGCTATGGCTTTTACAGTTCTTATAAAATTAGATACTTCTATTTAAGCCTCATGGTCTATTAGTTTAATTTTTAAATCCAAGGCAAATGTATGTTTTTTAAGATAAAACACAAAACATTATTGATAATTCTGAGCACATCATTCTCCAACTATCGTACAGCTAGTTTATTCATTGGCAGCAGCCATCCAGTATAATGATGTATATAAAAGCATGACATGTTATTCATGGATTGATAATAATCTTTATTTTAATACTGAGTAGTGAATCCTGTTAAGTTACAGAAGGAATTCTTGTAATTTCTTTGTCAACCTTGTCCTTGACATATAATATACCTTTTCTAAAATGATATTATTATCACAAATAATACCTAAGTATTTTACCCGCATAGCTTGACATTGTAAATATTATGACAATAACATGATTAAAATGAATGTGTAAAGTACTTTTTTCAAAAAGTAAAATTTTTTCCAAGGATATTTACTTTAATTTTCCTGTTTTGAGACTACTTTAATAACAATTTAATGGATTTGTCTCACATGCCCGACTTACTGATTTAATTATAATTCACTATAGTTGGCATATATGGAAAAACAGTGCACTTCATTCAGGGCCGGATTAAGGGTGTCGTAGGCCCTAGGCACTCCAGCAGCGTAGGCCCCGAAATAATAAACATTTTTTAACTGAAATTGACCGCTAATATTAAGTAATAATTTTGTTGTAGATATAAATCCGAAAATGTGATGATGCGGTAAAATAACATTATTTTATTTTGGGATTTTAATGTTTTTATTTTTCATAGAGCCATTTTCAATAGCCATAATTCCAGAATTGAGTTTATCTGCAACAATGCAACTTTTATATCTACCAAATTCCATGCAGAATTCCAGGGTTTTAGTACATGAACATGACAAGACATTAGCCGCCGGGAAAACCTCTCGGACGGGCACATGCGTTTGACACAGTTGGCCACGTTTCCATGCCCACTACCAAACGCTTGCGCGCGATCGAGAGGTTTTCCCTGCTGCTAAGGTCTTTTGTTTTAGTATCTCAGTTGTATAATAAGTTAATATGTAAACACTACGATAGAGCGTGTATGCCTGTGCTTGTATTTAATCACGCTCAACCCCAAGTCAATCTTTAGTTTAAAAACTGGAAGTTAAATTTATTATAAGTAAGGTAAGTAAAGGAAAGTTGTTTTTATACTCTACTTATTTCAACCTAGTTTTTGATTCTGGAATATTGCTTCATTCCATTATAAATAATAGAATTTTCATTTTATCACTTCTTATTAGTATAATAGTGCGCCGTAGAATGCAGCACAATGCAAGGAACTTTGAGTAGGCCTACTATGGGGTGGTTTGGCCATACTATTGTAAAAAATCTCCAGTAGTAGTCGTAGAAATAGTACAGTCCAAATCACCTTTGGAATAGCTTAATTTTAATCCATACTCGTAAATACGGGTTTCGTTTTTACAAGTTTAAAATGCATTACTTAACAAATTTAAAATAACTTTTTAGCTTTCTGATAGCATAATAAAAGCGACGGGCGCAAACTAAAATGTATATTTAAAGGTGACGAGAAGAAGGAGAAAACAAGTTTAAATTTTAGTTTGTGCGTGCCCATCGCTTTTATTATGGTATATCAGAAAGTTAAAAAATTATTTTAAACTTTTAAGCGCAATTTATAAAAGCTTTTTTTAAACATTTTTTTTTAGCGAAAAATGTCTGATGGATATAAAAGAAAACACCGAAGTGGACATGAAAAACGCAAAAAGAAAGAGAAAGTGAGTGAGTCGCTTAGTAAAATTAAAGGTTCTTTATTGAAATATGTTAACATTTCTAAGGAGACAGAAGATAATGCAGATGCGGTAGATATTTCCTCGATCGAGGTTAGACCTAAAGAAGCTGAGGCTTGTTGGGACTCGCAAGAATGTTCAACCAATAAAACTGAGAATGTCACAGAAGACGAGGCTGACGGGGGTTTACGAAATTTTAACGACGCTTCCAAGCAGGTAGTGCCTGAATCACTACCAACAACATCAGCCTCAAGTATTTTCAGTTCTGATCCAGCACGGTGGACAACCATAAGCGCAGATCTTATCGATTACTTCTCTCGTAATCACCCTGTGCAGAAATTGGATATAAATTTTAAGTTATACGCCACTAAATTTGGCGAAATAATGAGATGTCCATCACAAGATTATTTTTTCAGAAAACTGAACAACAATGATATTATAAAAAGGGACTGGTTGATATTTTCCGAATCTACTGGCAAGTTTTTTTGTTATAAATGTATTTTGTTCAAATCGGACCTACCTGGAAATCCAAACCTGTGTAACCAATTCCTTACAGGCTTTAATGACTGGAAAAACGCACATTCGAGAATTTCAAGTCATGAAGTGTCAAAAGAACATTTTGCATCTATTTCTGCTTTAGTGAACTACCAACAAACTAGAAAAATTGATGAGACGTTTGATATTGTCAAGGAAAAAGAAAGCACATATTGGACAACGGTTTTAAGAAGAGTAGTGGAAGTAATTAAGTTTTTGGCCGAAAGGGGACTAGCGTTTAGAGGCGATAATGAAATACATGGTGATCCTAGTAATGGCAATTTTCTTGGGTGTATCGATCTCTTAGCCAAATTTGATCCGTTTCTAGAAGAACATGTAAGAAGATACGGTAATCCAGGCCGCGGAAAAGTATCATATTTATCCTCCACAACGTATGAAGAACTAATAATTTTACTGGGGTCAAAAGTATTGGAAAAAATAGTTACAGAAATCAAAGAAGCCAAGTATTATGGAATCACTGTGGATTCTACACCTGACGTTAGCCATACGGATCAACTCTCCATAGTTATTAGATATGTCTCAAAAACTGGAGATATATATGAAAGATTTTTGATGTTTGTTAAAATAGAAAAACATGATGCCAAGTATCTTTTTGACACTCTAATTTCAGTTTTAGAAAATCAGGGAATAGACCCAAAATTTTGCAGATGTCAGTCTTATGACAATGCGGCTAATATGAGCGGAGTGTATTCGGGAGTACAAACTAGATTTAGGGAAATCAACAGCGCAGCCACTTGGGTACCATGTGGAGCTCATAGTCTTAATCTAGTTGGCACAGCGGCGGCAGAAAGCTGCTTAGAAGCTGTAAAATTTTTTGAAATTTTGCAATCGCTCTACAATTTCTTTGCAGCGTCCCCTCAAAGATGGTCTAAACTAAGGTCTTTGGGAAGTAAAATTTCTGTAAAAAGACTTTCAGAGACCAGATGGTCAGCACGTTATGAGGCTGTAAAAACAATATGTGCCCATTATGATGATATACGTGGTATTCTTACAAATATTTCAACTAGTGAAGGTACGAAACCTACAACAGTGATTGAGGCACAAACCTTAATCCATCAAATGAATACTTTGGAGATGGTATTACTCACAGTTATTTGGGAAGATCTACTAAAACACATCGATATTGTAAATAAATCTCTTCAAGAACCTGGCATCGAGTTTAACACGATGGTGCGACTTTACGACAGTTTAATTCAATATTTATCTCACTGCAGAACTGAAGACATGTATAATAGCTATTATCTTAAGGCAAAAGCCCTTGCACCAGATTCAGAATTTAAAGAATCCGAAACTAGAGTTCGTAAGAGAAAACAACAGTTCGATGAAGGGCCAGATGAGACTCCCTCTCGCAGTGCCAAAGATTCCTTTAAGATTAATGTTTTTTTTATTGTTCTGGATGTGCTTTGCGCTGAAATGACAAAGAGACGCACTGCGTATACCAGCCTTTATGACACATTTAGTTTTCTTACGGATAATACACTGACCGAGGACATTATCAAGGTTAAGGCTCAAGCTCTGGTAAAAATGTATCCGTCTGACTTAGAAAAAAACTTTGTTGATGAGTATTTGATTTTTTCAAATTTGTACCCCAAAACCACCTCTATAACGAATCTCATCAAATTACAAATAAAGGATAAACTTGTGTCAAGTTTCCCAAATGTTAATATTGCATTGCGCATATACCTTTCGATATTGGGTTCGAATGCAGAAGGAGAAAGATCATTCTCCAAGTTGAAGCTTATAAAAAATTTTATGCGTTCAACTATGGGTCAAGAGAGAACTTCGTCACTGGGCCTTCTGTGTATTGAAAGTGATGTCGCTCGCGGCATTAATTTTGAAGATATAATACACGAATTCGCTGTGTCAAAATCCCGAAAAAAGGAGTTATTTTAGGATCTACTTAGTAAACCAAACGTTTTGTATTCGTATTTTTTGTGTATTTGTATTTACATATATTATTTTGACCTTCACTATATAATAATATAAAAATGTTTATAAGTTTTTGGGGTATTTTTATTTCAATATATTTTTTTTCAAAGCCCTAAGACCTTTGGCCTTCGTAGGCCCTAGGCACGTGCCTACTGTGCCTAATTGGTAATCTGGCCCTGACTTCATTTCTCTTGTTCACTGGGCTGTGGAGTTGGAATCGTAGTTGGGTAAAAGGAGTCGGAGCTGGAGTTGCTAAAAACAGGTCGACTCCGACTCCAGGTTTTGTTGGACAGTTTGAATTTGAAATGTAATTAAAATGAATTGAAAAAAATTTATGACAAGCTGAGTTATTATTTTTATTTATTGACTATATACAGTAATAAATAGTTATTTTCTATTTTACTGGCATATTAATAAATAAATAAATATAAGAGACGAGGATGAATGTGATATTTGCCATTAGTGATTAAACTGATTCATTCAGTTACAAATCTCGCTGGTAAATATAGGTAAGCAGCAAGAACTCTCCCAAATTTATGTCATTCTTAGGAAGCGAGCAGGAAAAGAGGTAATTACTGATCAAGCAATGTGATAAGAAAGTACATATTTGATGATAAAGAGGTTGTTATAATTAAGAACGTTTTTAGAAAATGTAGATAACCCCAATATTTCACTAACAGAAAGCCTGTGAATGATCTTGCAGAATTGGAAACTCTTCTTTCTACACTGTATATAGCCACAAAAAATCTACAATCTAAAGAATTGACAGCAGGCGAGAATGGAAGAATGTGATGCTTGTTCTTTCCAAAATGCAAGGTTTATTGCAAAAGGAACCATTTCTTCAATGAAGAAAAGAGAAACTAGTTTGCTAGACTATGAGATCTTACTCAGTTCAATATATGTCGATCCGGCACACCGAATTTTCTTGGATGACAAGCAAATTAAAAAGGCAAAGAAAGCGGTCATAGGTAATTTTATTATTATTTATTGTACATAATTAACTTAATGTGTAATTAAAAGGGAATAATTTTTTAATGGAAAAATACACTACTTAATAGTTTGCATTAGCAAAACGTTTTCTTATTTTTTATCTCCAATCATAAATTAATTTTTTTAAGAAACACGGATTTATTCATTCAATTGTATTCACTGTCGATCATACACAGATACGTAAAACAGATTTAATACAAATGCATCATTCTCAAACACATGACACAGATTCCCAAACCACATGGTACTTCATGTAAATAAACAGAATGATTTCATGAAGAGTGTGCCAGCATATGCGCAAACTGAGATGCACATCAGATGGAAGGATCAGATCCTAATCCCAAAAGTTGCCTTCTCTCCATAGATGCTTCTAAGGAAATATGAATGGCAACCATCTTACTTGTTGCAAAACACTAAAGCTAAATTATACATTACTATATTTTTTAGACTTAAAAAACAGGAATGTTTAGAGAAATGAGCTATATTTCGGTAGAGAAGAAGAAGAAAAAGAATGATCTTGTTTGTTTGTGTTAGCTACATATAAGTCAGGATAAAGCTCGGACAGCAGCCTTGGCTCCAAATCAGGGAAAAACAGTTAAATTCTTCTAAAATGCTTGTCGTCATATGATGTACTTTCTCTATGGAGATAACCAACATTCTTACTTGGCTTTAAAATTTTTAGATCAAATGCTGTAAAATTAAACTTCTGTCCAACAAAATTGCCCTCTTTCTATTTGTGTTTCCTTCAACTCTTTAATCTATAACAATATACTCTTTAATTACAACAATTACGATTTCTCTCATACAATTTTATACAAGTGAATGGGGTGACATCGTTTTAGCACAGCATAGAAGATACGTTATCAAAGACAGAAGCTAGGGTGAGGAATGCAGCAGAACAGATAATGATGCAATTAATCGAAAGGGGTATTTATACAAGTTTGATGTACAAGTACAGCTAATCTATGATTGGTTAGTTTTATTTGCCCTTTTCAACCAGCATTACATAACCTACGAAAATCTCGAACCTAGGAGAACACATGAATTCAGGGAGAGAGCCCCAAATCTGGAAATGTTAATTTTGAGGTCACCAATTATTTTTCTAAAGCAGCTATCATATTTTATTACAACTTACATGTTTATTACAACTTACAACTTACATATACCCCTGATGGTTAAAGTAGACTGAACGGTACCCCTTGTATTATTGTGAAGTTATTTCATTTATTGCCAAATTGTTTTTTCGTTTATCGCCAACAGTTGTTGCTTCATTTATGGTAACCAGAGTAGTTGAATGTTCTGTAAATATACTTTTACCTAGAACTGGGTGTTCCTTTGACTTTTTAAGTGAAAATACATGGACAAACTCAAGGGAGTGCACAATGGCAAGATTCTGCAATTCTCTGATGTTGTTTTAAGTATAAATAGGTCAATGTGTACATGGATAAAGTCAAAGCAGTGTGCAGTGCCTAGTTTATGCAATTCTTTGACTCGTTATTTTGTCTTTGTAGAGCAGCAATTTTTTTGGAGCTAAAATCAAAAACAAGTCAAAGAATTTCACAAACTCAGAATATACTTTTACCGTCCCTAATATTCATTTATATTAAGAGATGCATTTATAATTCTGTACGTAAACACATTTACCTGATAGTTATTTCCTTGGAATCAATTGGTAAATATAACCAGTATGACAAATAAATTTTATAATTAATACTCAAACTTATTATAATTTTGTGATTAGCTTTCTGCTTTATGTATAAAACATATTCTAATTCAGTATTTAGTACATAAGTCGATTTTATGTATTTGCACTAAGGTAATTTATCTGGTAGACATTATCCAATAAAGGTAGCTGTTTAATATTATACTCTCTATCAGTTAAAAACTAATAAAAATAATGAAATATGTAATTAACATTAACAATGAGTTATTTCTAATTCTATGGTTAGGTTATGGGTCAAATGACATAAAATACTTAAATAGTGTTGTGAAAGTTCATACATAAATATAAATATTGTGTATGTTTGAAGGAGGTAACATTTTAACATCTATGTTCGATAACATATTTATATATGAATAAATGTGCATTCTATGTGTTTGTAGACACACATACATGCATTATTTTGACTATTAAAGGCAGGGATATTTCTGCAGAAAAGCTAATTGACAAGCAAACATATTATTTGAAGTCAATGATCTATTATTATTAAACTCTCTGATTACTTATGAAATACAAAAGACAAGATATTTAAACAAATTTTGGCACTTCCATATTAACAAAAGCATCTTTGTGCATTTTTTAATTTTAATGGCTAAAAGGGAAAAACACACTCATTGGCTGGAAGTTGGTTTTCATGCATTATTTTTAGAAAGATTCCCAAACTAACAATATTTCTCATAACTTCGTAAAAAACACATGAAAAAAGAATATACTTCAGCAAATGAAACTATAAATTTTTAGTATTAAATATGGATGATATGATACATTAAGAGAATGAAACATTTACATTCATCTCCAAATCCTTCTGGAAATTTTTTCTGCTGTTACTCTCCCCAAGCATACAGCAAAATGTTTTACATCAGAAAGAAATCATAGACTCAGCAGAGTGCAACACTAAATATCTACCAAACTCATTTCTTCATTGTCCCCTTTAGAGGGTGTTTGAAAAAATTCTGTATTTTTATACCTACGCTTGATGTACTAAGTATTCAAAATAAATTAAATAGTAAATCTAAAAATATTCTGGAAAAGTTAATTTTTAAGAAATTGTATCAAGTCGCACTGGCAAAAATGATTTCATGACCTACTTTTCATATACATATTTGTTAATATTTAATTTTCATCAAAACAATCTTTCCAAATATGCAAAAAGTATTTAAAATATGCAATTGAAAACTTCACAATACAAAATTTAGAATTCTTGTATTTATATATCTCCTTAAATTCAATACATATATTCCCCCCATAGCTTTTAAGGCTCTAAATAATGACAAAAACATTTATATCAATAATTTAAAAAAAAGATTTATTAAAGAAAACAAGAAGAGCACAGCAGATGCAATGTTACTTCAGTCAATCACCTGAAATAAAATTCAAATGATCTGAAAAAATTATATTCTGTTAAAAACATAATTTTGCTAGATTACAATTCTCATTTCTGTTAGAGGAGTTCTGTTTGCAAACGTCAATTGAATATAACTTTTATACAGAATATCTCTTCGTTTAAAAATAACAATAGAGCCAATAAAGTACGAAATTTTCAGATTCTTTCTATTCTTATGCTGCACTATAAAAGAAATATTTCATCATGCTCCCTCAGTGAACTTCAAAATAAATTTAGGCTCCCATTTCTCTTAAAGTTGATCTGTGCAAATACTTCCAAAACAAAGCAGGAAATATGACATAAGTTATGAGACTCTACTTTGTTATATGCAATATAGAAAGGCAGTATGTGTCCTTGAAGGTAAAATTATGTTTTCTTCTGGCAATTTAAAAACAAAATATTTCTTAAAGACACATTTAGTAAATAACTGTTTCTTACATCTACGGAAAAGGTATTTTCCAAATTCCTTTTTACATATTTATGCACATGAGGTTTTTCTACAGCACTGATATGTGCAAAAATTGATTAAAAGCTTATTGTAGTTGAGAAACATTTTGATGCCTAATCACACAACCAGGCACAAGGCATGTTCCTAAGTAACAGACTGCCCGCACATTTTCTTCAGACAGACGTCCCCCAATAAAAAAAAAAAAAAAAAAAAAAGCTCAATGATTAATAAAATTTTTATCTCATATTCACTAAGTACTTGCATATGACAAGTATTTGCAGCGATTAAAAAAATATTAATCGTGTTATTGCGAGAGTCCGGCCGCCCCCAATTTTCGCTGCCTGCATATTTTTAAGTATTTCATCCCTGCTACGAACGGCCCTGCACAGAACGATATTTCAATTTTTCGCTCCTTTTACATCCATATTTAATACTTTCCTACAGCATGTATATGGTGATGAAATATTTAACCATTGTTCAGAATTTCAGAACAAGAATTAGAAGGTGGTAACATGAAAGTCAGCATATTCCACAGGAACCAGATGTCAAAGCTGAATATTTAATAACAGACAATAATCAGGGACATATAAGTATAAACCTATCCGAGATATTTTACATGGATACATGAGCACGAAACGAGTTATACATATATATATATATATATATATATATATGAAAGCAATAACCTTAGCACAATTTTTTGATTTTTTACAGATGAAAAGTTAAAAGTAACTTATTTGGTGCAAGTTCGTTGTTTTCACAGCTTTATTTCAGAAAGATTCTGAAATTGTAGATATTTGTTATAAACTGGTAACATTATTAATATATCAAAAGAAATATACTTGAAAATATAAATTTGAAATGTAAAATAAAAGATTATGTGACAAATTAAAAAAATTAAAAAAAATTTTTAAATCTTTATTATTTTGCACTTTTCTCGTCTTCAAGTACACATCTATCTGTTTTTGCCCCACCCCCAAAAAAAGGGAATTCAGTTCATGCAGCATTCAGCTATCGAGGAGAAGCATTTTCTTGCTATTCCCTTTACAAAATTCTGTTTTCTTGAAATTGTAGCGTAGAATTGTGGCAAAATTGCTCACAAATTCCACAAGGCTGAATTTTAAAATGAATCTTAAGGCAAAAAATATCCCGATTTGTTTATAAAAACTGTTGAATTTTAGAATATAGGAAAAAGAATGCACACAAAATGGAAGTGCTTGATTGAAGGATTATAATAAGCATGCTTACTGCAAGATTGATGATGCACACTGTAGCCAGAATTTGGCATATACTGAAAATAAGGCAACTTTTATTAAGCTGACTGCATTAGCACTTACGTACCATGGAAAAGAAAACCTTACTTCCTCTAGAAATTTCGTTGGAAGCAGTCAAAAGCCGCATAGTGGCATCAAAAACATAGTCCAAAATTAATATAATATAGATACTGAACACATAATGTACGATACTGAACACATAAGCTTACAAAAATCGAAATTCTAAGTATTCTTAAAATTAAAAAGGGAGTTCCAAAAGCTAAGGAGGCTGAAAGAAACACTTAAATTCTACAGCACTAAACATACTACAAAAGAACATATTTCATAGTTTGTACTTTTTTAGAAAAATATAATGAAATGTGGATTACAGTAGATTAAGTGAATGAAACTTCCATTAAAATGAAAATGCTCAACTTTCAAACAATTCATGACATTACCTGAATGCAAGACATGTGACATGAATAAAACTTCCCGATTAAGAACAATATAATCAGTGTCTCACTTTTTATTTGTTCGAATATGCTGATTTAAATCAGAAGCGCCTTAAAATAACCTGTGACTTTTGTTGCAAACATGAGGTTTTTCTCTTGTGGAAACAACTAAATGATTTATTAAGAGTTTAGGCAAAATGACAAATTAAACACATCCCATAAAAAGACACTTTTTTATAGCATGGACAAGCCCTTAATGCTCACAATAAGCAAAGGCTCTTATTAATCTAACTTTTCCACAAAAAAACATTAGTCTCCTTATTTTATGTGTCTTGAGTGACATGAGTCTTTCAATCTTTCTAACACCCAAGTGATATGTTACACATGTAAATCAAGGAGTTTCTTCCTGGTGTGAATAGGTATATGCTTATTTAAATTAGATTTTTGATTGAGATTTCTCTCCAGTGTGAATAAGTATATGTTTTCCCAAATCACTTTTGTGAGCAAATGACTTGCTACATACCTCACACACATGAGGTTTCTCTCCAGTGTGAATAAGTATATGTGTTTTTAAAGTACCTTTTTGAGTAAATGACTGGTTACATAGCTCACACACATGTGGTTTTTCTCTTGTGTGAATAAGTATATGGTTCTTTAAATGATGTTTTCGAGTAAATGACTTGTTACATACCTCACACACATGAGGTTTCTCTCCTGAGTGAATAAGTATATGTGCCCTTAAATGACCTTTTTGCATAAATGACTTATTACATATCTCACACACATGAAGTTTCTTTCCTGCGTGAATAAGTATATGATTTTTTAAATCACCTTTACGAGCAAATGACTTGTGACATATCCCACATATATGAGGTTTCTCTCCAGTGTGAATAAGTAAATGTTTTCTAAAATAACCTTTTAGAGTAAATGATTGGTTGCATACTTCACACACATGAGGTTTCTCTCTTGTGTGAATAAGTATATGTTCCTTTAAATGACGTTTTTGAGTAAATGACTTATTACATACCTCGCACACATCAGGTTTCTCTCCTGATTGAATAAATTTCTTTCCTGTGTGATTAAGCATATGGTTATTTAAACTATGTTTGTAAGCAAATGACTTATTACATATTTCACACACATGAGGTTTCTCTCCAGTATGAATAAGTATATGTTTTTTTAAATCACGTTTATGAGCAAATGACTTACTACATACCTCACACAAATGAGATTTCTCTCCAGTGTGAATAAGTGTATGTGTTTTTAAATTACCTCTTTGAGTAAATGACTTGTTACATACCTCACACACATGAGGTTTCTCTCCAGTGTGAATAGGTATATGTTCCTCTAAACGATCTTTTCGTGTAAATGACTTGTTACATATTTCACACACATGAGGTTTCTCTCCAGTGTGAATAAGTATATGTTTTTTTAAATCACGTTTATGAGCAAATGACTTGCTACATACCTCACACAAATGAGATTTCTCTCCAGTGTGAATCAGTATATGTGTCTTTAAATTACTTTTTAGAGTAAATGACTTGTTACATACCTCACACACATGAGGTTTCTCTCCTGAGTGAATAAGAATATGGTCCTTTAAACCACTTTTTCGTCTAAATGATTTATTACATATCTCACACACATGAGGTTTCTCTCCAGTGTGAATAAGTATATGTTCCTCTAAACGATCTTTTCGTGTAAATGACTTGTTACATATCTCGCACACATGAGGTTTCTCTCGAGTGTGAATAAGTATATGTTTTTTTAAATCACGTTTATGAGCAAATGACTTGCTACATACCTCACACAAATAAGATTTCTCTCCAGTGTGAATAAGTATATGTGTTTTTAAATTACCTTTTTGAGTAAATGACTTGTTACATACTTCACACACATGAGGTTTCTCTCCTGAATGAATAAGTATATGGTCCTTTAAACCACTTTTTCGTCTAAATGATTTGTTACATATCTCACACACATGAGGTTTCTCTCTTGTGTGAATTGTTATATGGTTGTTGAAACTAAGTTTGTAAACAAATGACTTATTACATATATCACACACAAAAGGTTTCTTTTCTGAGTGAATAATCCTCTTCATGTTTCAGGTGCTCTTTCATCCAAATGAAATCTTGCATAGGAGTTTTTTTCTCCTGTATGTTTATGCAGATACTTGTTTAAAGAACCATACTGTCTAAATGACTCTGTATACTGCATACACGAGGTTCCATTAATGCATCAATACATACATGCTTGTTTCTCTCTTATGTGAATAAGCATATGCATTTCAAAACTAGATGTGTCGGGAAATAATTTATTACATACCTCACATTATGATTATATCTTATCCTGCATTAAGAAGGAAATGTTGGTTTCATTGAGGCTTTTGTGTAAATGACTTTTGGGGATTTTCTGTTGGGTGAGTAGGCATGAGCTCGTTTAGGAGGCTTTTTACTCTGCATTGCAACTTCCAATACAAGCTGTACTCAAATATATTCGGAAAACTGGCAGGGTCTCTGAATATAATCAAGAATTTATCACTATTTCATAGCATTCTGGGAGATGTTACAATTTCAGGACTGAACCTGGAATGTTTAGATTAAGCAAAGCAGTTTGAGTATACACATATAATATAAAACACTAATACATTTTGAACAGAAGATACATTTAGTGCGATATAAATTGGCATGATTTTCAGGACAACATGTCATGAAAATAAGTTTGTTTCTTTCGGAGTAACATAATTTCTCACTTTAGCACTCATAAAACTTAATTTGTTCATTCATTGCTCCAAATTACATACAAAAGAGATGAAAACACTTTAAAAGTACAACAATATTAACAGGAAAATATTCGAGGTAGGGGGATAATTCACAACATTCCAGGCGACGGTCGCCGCTTTTTCAGATGGTCCAGACGGAAGTGTCTACAAGTAGGACGTTGGACGCATGGAGGAGGTAGGTCTTACTTCCTACCTCCATGGTTGGACGGTACAAGCGTCTAGCCCCTCAGATGCTAGTTTCCAAGGAGGTTAGAATAGAAGGAGGGAGGGTACGCAGTTTCCTCCACTGGAGTTTGAACAATTATGTACAGCCAAACGCCAAATGTTTACGGAAAAATGTACTTTGCTGTGATTGGTTGGAGGGTTATCTTTTTCACGCCAAACTGGACCTGGCGCCAAATACGTAAATCTAGTAAAAATAGAAATCGTATTCCGCCATTTTCGTCGGTGAGTGTTTTTTCTGCACGTGCTAATTCTTAATTTGATTTTGTTATTTGTATTATTTTTATTATGTCTTTGTCTAAGCAAACAGGAAAAATGAAAATTCTTATAATCGGAGATTCGATATTTAAATTTCGATATTTAGATAAAATATTTAAAAGAATATTTATTGCTGAATTTACTGGATTATGAAGTTCATTTTCATTGTTTTCCGGGTGCTACGATTAAAAGGTTGACACGCAAGATAACCTTGATAGACAATCAATTTGAGTTAGTTTTGGTTCACTTTGGTACCAATAACTCTTGTGACACTTTGGATGATATTCATCATAAATATGATTGTCTGTATAAGGTTATTGAGCGTTTAAACCCGAAGATCATTCTCTTTTCAGGTGTCCTCCCGCGTGAACGAAATTTATTCGAGAATGGTTTCAACCCGTACAGTTTAAAGAAGCTGAACAGAAAATTAGCTCGGATAAACACTAATCTTTTCGAAGCATTCAAAGGCCGAGAAGCTTTTTCTTTTTGCAGATCTGGTGAGTACTATTGGAGTACTTGTCTGTCAAGAGACGGATTGCATCTGAACCGTAAGGGTAATGCTCAGCTTGGGAGAATTTTTGTGAAGGACATAAAGAGCGTTTTGAGTGTGAAATCCCTTCCAAAGGTAAGTGCTACATCTTTTTCCTCTGTATCTGCTATTGAGTTTCCAGCTTTATCCACTGTTTCAGGAAAACATCCTTCTGTACCTATCACGATTTTGGATAATTATCCTCGTGCTTCTGTCATTTTAGATACTTCAAGTACTCACTCTAAACCTCTTTATTCAAGTGTTTTGAAACGGGTTTCTTCTGTTTGCAGCACTTTGGATAGTCATCCTGATACTTTAGGCTTATCAGATTCTAGTGTTTCAGTTTTGTGTGCTCCTTCAAGTGTTCCTTCAAAACCACTTTATTCAAGTGTTTTGAAACTTTCACATGTCTGTACTACATTGGATAGTCGCCCTAATGCTTTAGCATTACCAGGTGTTTTGACTGATTTGGATAACCATCCCAGTATTTCAGTATTGTTGGATTCTCCTGATGTTCTTTCTAAACCTCTTTATTCAGATGTTTTAAAATATGGTTCTACCAACACGTCTTTGGATAATCATCCCAGTGGTTTCTTGTTATCGGATTTTCCAGTTCTTGAGCCTATAGCCGACACTGTTTCAAGTATTCTTGACATCACTGCACCAGTTTCTCAGAATTCCAGTACTCCATCTGTTTCTCATTTTTCTGCTGATCCAAGTGTATCTGTTTCTCAGCTTTCTGGTTCTTTGTATCCTGTTACAGTTGCTTCTGAGCTTGCAATTAATTCCATTTCATCTGCTTTATCAGATTTTCCATTTCTTGAAAGTGCTGTTAACATTGGTCCAAATAATGTTGATGCCATTGCATCTGTTCCTCAGTTTTCTGTTGCTTCTGTGCTCAATTCTGAATCTTCTGCTTTTCAGGTTCTCACCTATTCTAGTTCTGTTTCAGACTCGGCTTCTTTCATCTCATCAGATCTTACAGTTGTTGATCTTCGATCTCTCGGCTGTTTTTCAACCATTTCATCGATTTCACTTTTTGAAGATGATAATGAATGTTCAAACTTTAAGTTTAGGGGTGCTAAGAGTCCAAATAAATCTGAAAATAACAATAAAATTGAACTCGTGAGTAATTATGATAAAGAAAATTGTGCTTCTAATGGAAAATCTAAGATTTGCCCTAAATGTAAGAAACCTTTTTCTTCTAAACAGTCCTTATCTAATCATAAACGTAACTGTAAAGGTATTGTAGAAATGAAATATCCCAGAGTGTGTGAAGTTTGCATGAAGTCGTACTCCACTAGACAATCATTTTCCAATCATAAAAAATGTTGCAAAGCACCATCAGCTGAATGTATTCCAAAGGCATATATTTGTGACCGGTGTGAGAGAGATTGTAAAAGCCGCAGTAACCTTTTTCATCATAAAAAGATCTGTAGTATTAAAAATCCTACATCTAATAATTCTAAGCCATGTGTTATTCCTGATTGTAAGGAAATATTTTGTTCTGATAATGAATGTAATAAACATTTGGCTGAATATCATGATTATGAGATGGCTATGCAAGAACTTACATTTTCATCAATAGGAGAATTTCAATTCTGGAGAATCGCATAGTAAGCAGACATTCAGTTCTTATAAAAAGTCTGCTGGAAGTAGATGTAGGAATGATAAAACTTTTCATTATTACTGTTGTCAATTTAATGTAATGCATAAAAAGAAAGTTCCTGTTTCCAGTAGAAAAAATGTAAAAGATACTTTACCTTCCAACTTTAAGTGTCCATCAAAAATTTTAGTTTGTGAAGAATCGCACCTTGTCACAGCCATATTTTATTCGAATCATAATCATGAATTGTCTTTTGAAAATAGCAGGTTCCACCAACTTAGTCAGAGTTGCCGTAACAAAATTAAAGCTTATGCACAGTTAGGTGTATCCACGGATCAAATTCAAGAATTGATCAGAGATGGAAGTGGACTGCGGGATAATAGGGAGGGCATATATGATAAAGATGCGTTTGTAACACGAAGAGTGATAAACACTTACAAAAAGCGGTTAGTAAGTTCCTTTCCTGGTGATGATTCACTTTCAGTTGCCACAATAGTTGAAAAACTCCGGCAAGAATCATATGATCCAGTACTTATTTATAAACCACAAGGAAAGCCAACATTGTATGGTCCAAAAGGGCTTGATGAACTTTCTTCTACAAATGAGTCTTTTGCATTAGGATTGCAGACTAAACAGCAGAAAGATATGATGATTAAAGGTTGCTCCAGGATTTTATGTATTGATTCTACGGGGATGTTTCCATAACCGGCACTTGGCGAAATTGCAGATTTGTTTACATCGGAAGTGAGCGTACGTGCGCCAGAATATGGTAACCCTGATAATTGTTGCAACCCACACAGGGAATTTTCCTGAAGGAGGAAAAGGGAAATTTTCTGTTTAATTTTCGAACATTACGGTAAGAGAAAATAAAGTTTGAAAGTCGCAAATCATTATTAGTTCATATTTTCGCAAAACGTTTATGGGGTTTATTTTTCGAACATTACGGTAAAAGAAAATAAAGTTTTTTATATTTTCGCAAAACGTTTATGGGGTTTGGGGAGTTAAAAAATGCAGCAAATTATTATTATTAACATAACAAAATGTTCCTTTTTTAGGTATTATATATGTTATAAATATTTCTATTGCCATGAAGACAAACTGGGCAAAGTTAAAATGATACCAACAACAACAGCATTTAATTTATTATAGCTTTTTTCTTACTTTTACTAGAATTCTAATGATAAAATGATTAGTGCATTTAAATACATATTAAATGAAAATATTAAAATAGATATGGAGATGCATTAAATATGATTTGGACTAATTTAATTATGTATTCTTACATATATAGCTATGCACATTTAATTTTTCTCAATAAAAATAATTAAGCTATCCTTATTATTTTTATATGTCTATACATTTTTTAACTCTGCACATAGCTACTCAGAAAGAAAGATATATGGGTAGGATATAAGAAGATAAAAATTATTAATCTTCCCTTCAAAGTCAAATGGATATAGCTGTAGTATATGATTTCAAAAAAAAGTAAATCATTAGAATATTAAGCTGAAAATATAAGTCTGAAGGAAAGAGATTTTTCTTAAATTCAAACTGTGCACAAAACATTTCAGATGATTCAAACTCTGAACTGGAACATGTTAATTTACTGTTGTGGAACTAATATGAAAACAATATTGTTGACAGTATAGTAGTGTACCACCAAAGAATTTATGCTGGGAGAAGAAGCAAAGCTTCGATGACACCACAAAGCCAAATGATAACTGGCTTAATTTTTACTCTTTTTATGCATAAAATGTCATAGTTGTTAGTATCTCATTAAAATGTATTTTTTAATAATATAATGATTTGCAAATGATGGAAATTTACTTGTCATTAAAACATTTTGTTCTAAACATGCTTCAGCTTATCAAAGAAGTTAAAGCTATTCCAACCTATCCCCCATATTAAAGTTTTTTTGATTAAATCAGGTTCATGTCTAATACATCAAAAATATAAATAAACTTTCTTTAGTATTTGTCAAACATCAGTTCTCATGGCCTTAAATTGGATGCAAGATTTATTTCACAAAGTTATGTTTTCACTTATGGGGCAAAACTTTTAAATTTGTTATTTGAATCTGTTACATTAGTCTTTATTTTAAAGAATATATTGTATGTCATATGGCCATGAAGGCAACCTGGTTAAAGTAGAAATGAAATCAAACTTTCTAATTAATGTGATTTGAAGCCATTGTGTTATACTTCGAGGAATATGTTATATGGTAAATATGTGTGCTCATGTTTTTCCTGGAAAGGGCATAACATTTTTTTACAGAAATAAGTTACCAACCTAAATCTATTGTCATGGCAATTAAATTTTTCTGAAAGAGCAGGATTATTTATAAGCCAAGTGCTAAACCTTTGTATTGTTACCCTGATCATGAAATTTTAAATGGTGATTTAATTTCTTTTTTCAGGTTGAACTGCCCTTCAATGAAAGCTTTTGCTCGATGTGTGGCCTGTAATAGCAATAAATGGGACTTTTGTGAACTGAAATCTGTTAGGCTTTCCAAAATCCAGAAAGGTAAAGTTTAACTTTTTATTTAAGCCTAATGTTCTTAAAATATATTAGAATATATATAGTGACATTTGATTATTGTTTAATAAAGACACCATAACAAAATAAGCTGATTGAATCACCAAATTTGTAACTTTTAAATATATCCAGACTGTCTGCTTTAATAAGGAAGTAACATACAGTGCATATATAGTAGTGTTTTGATTTTCATTTATCATTTTATTCTGTTTTAAGTATGAGTTCAGCAATGCTCCAACATAAGGTATTCCAATTTATATGAGCTTTAAGTCGTACAGCTCCTTATTTTATTTTGCATATTTATACTTGTTGTTTTGAAATTATCAATAATTCATAAAATACTGATGAACAAAACATTACTATGCCTATATATAAGAATTAGCTTTAATGAAATAAGAAGCATCAAAGTATATGCTAATTGCCATAAAACTCCATACCCTTCTTCAAAACAGTACTTCAGTTATAACTGTTAACAGACGATGCAGTTGTTCAACATTTTTATACACTGTGCTGTTACTTTCATACTTTGGTTCAGGAAAGTAAATGGGATTTGATATTCTATATTTCTTCTTTTTTCCCCACATTATAATTATGAATCGAGTTATCAGAAAAGAATAATTAATTTTATGAAACCATTAGCATCAGAATAACTCCATTTCTTGCACATGTACTTTTTGTTTCCAGTGGTGGATGCTTGCCTATGCCCGCATTGGCCACTCCTAAAATCAGATATGGTGATCTATTATGGAGGCACCTAATAGGCAGGCCACCTTTGCCTCCTATGAAGGGACAGATAATTTACATCCATGCCTTGTTCGTTATTCGAACCCGGGTCCCTCAGTATTGTACTCAGGCTTCCCTAATCACTATACCATCCGGGCAGCTACGACTTTATTTTAATATGCTATTTTGTATTGATATGTAATATGAAAAATACATTTTTATTATGTATTTTTTAAAACAAGTGCTTTTTAGTCATTGGTTCTATTTAACTAGAATTCACATGTATTGTTTTATATGCAAAATAAATACGACCCAGACTGATTGGAATCTGACTTCAGAGCTTTCGCTCGTCGCATCTGTCACATAGCTTCAGAGCTATAACTGTGTTATATTTAATTTTTAGTACTTAAATATTAATTTGTTAAAGTTAAAAAGTAATAAAGCTGAAGAGTGTCAATGTGATATATTTCTTAACAATAATGTGCAGTAGTCCCTCTTTAAAAATGGTTTTGATTATCTGCAGACAATAAAAATTGAGAAAGTTATGAAAATTAGATTATTTTGTTGAATTCAAATTGGCCAAATGATAAAGATATACAGTCAAAAGTCGTTAATTCGGACACCCATAATCCGGACCTCAAAGCTACAAACTTTCTGCGTTGCGTTCACGCATGCGCACAGGCGGTTAAGAGTGCGCGTAAGACCTTTACGGCTGCGAATATGTTTGTGCACATGCGCGTTTAATGCGTAACGGAGGTATAAGCTAAGCTAAAATTATCTGATTCAGTTAATGTTGCACATTGCGTTGCTCCTTAATCTTTGAATTGGATCCGGCTTATTATTTTTTGCAGACTTTTAGAACAATTTCATAAAAGTAAGCTTGAACTTTCGATTATGTCAAATAGAATTTCCGATATATATTTACTAATATGTAATTTATATCTACAAAGCGAAAGTATGTTCTGAAATCCGAAATCTGTTTATCAATTTCACGCCGTGGATTGGAAGTTGATCTGTCAGCACTATCCTTATCTTCAGGGCAGATGTTTTTATTTTATTTGGCTTATAATTCCTTACTAAGTATAGTATTTCATGTCTATGTACTCCGTCTTTGATATGATTTAAATCAAGTTCCTCGTCATTATAATTCGCTTCCGATAGTGAAGAAGGTGACCCAGAGGTTATTGAAAACGAAAACATTTCCATTGACAAATTAGTCGGTATTCTCAACACAGCAATTATAGGACTTGAACAGCGGAACTTTGTAACTAAACGAGAAATTATGTCTGTTTAATAGAATTAAAGAGAAAGTATTATCACATGAAACGAAGCAACTTACATTGAAATAAATGTTTAATAAAGTAAATAAATAAATATTAAGCTTTTTCTTTTTGTAAATTTTGATACCCTTTAGATCATAATTGTTCTTTATTTCATAAATTATGGTTTCATATTTTTAATTTTGTAATTTCTGCATGCCATCTTACCAGATTTAAACTGATGATCTATAATCCGGAATCGCCGAAGTCCCGACGAGTCCGGATTAACGACTTTTGACTGTACTTGCATATAAATCACTTCTGCATATGATTGAAGCTTTACAATATGTGCTTGTTAACTTCAGTTGTCTATAGTATTATTATTATGACAGTTTAACACTTGATATTTGCAGCACATTACCTCAGATTAGAACTATAGGATAAAATGTAGTTGAAAACTTTGGGAGGTTATAAATGAAATAAATGCAGAAGAAATTAACTCAAGCCATTACTATTGTGAATGAATAACAGAGCAGTTAGAAAATTTATTATAATTCAGAATTAATGTTTAGTACTGGCAAAGAGAAAGTGAATAGTGTATTAAGTTAGATAGTTTTCACAATAGAAATATTAACTTAAATAAAAAGAACAAAACTATAAATTTTCCCTCATTAATTATTAATATTTTTATTATGTTTCATTATTAAACATGTTTATTACTTGTGTATCCTGCCAAATAGACTGGCTGCATGGAAGTTTTCATAATTTTCTCTATGTGTGACATGAATTTATGCATCCAAAATGCTAACCTTTGTATGCAACACTCACTCATTTCTAAGTCCCAATACTCGTTTAATTTAGCATTTGCAGTATCAGCGTTGTTACACTATGAGTATTACTAATATTTTAATTCAGTGCTGCTTTTTAATTACTTTCATATTTATTTTATTCAATAAATAAATTAACTAAAATATAAAATTTATTGTGAATCGATTTTGTAATTATTTATGTTTATAATTTTTATCCCTTCCAGCTGATTAGGTGTGCAGAAGCAGCAGACTTGTAAATGTGAAGGAGCTATTTGCTTAGTTATGCAGTAGAATTCACCACCCTGCGGCAAGCTTCATTAAAGCTGTGAACAGCCAAGCTAACCATCTTCAGGGCAAGTGGCTGCATCAAGCAAACCCAGTGACATTCCAAAGAGGAATGTCAGTCAAAATAAAAACTTAATACCTAAATCTCGGAAAATCAGACAATTAAGCCACAAATCTTGTGGCCAATTTTTCAGTTGCTGTGCTTAGTGCGATAAAGTTATATGGCAATAAACTGAAAAGCTATGGCAGGTATTCTATTGTACCCTTTAATGAAATCAATTTAAAGCAAGCTTATCATATGATAAGCAAAATGATTGTATCATTGGATGGTAATGATTGCATTGCTGGGTATGCAGGCTATGGTTCTACAATGAGCCAAATGTAATATCTCAGTATGCTGTGACTATTAAAATTATAAATTATGTATTATTACTTCATATTGGTCATTATGTTCCAAAATAGATGCTCTTTTTATATAGAACTATATAAATGTAGAAAATCTGAGAAGTTAATTTTATATGGAAAGCCTTCATGCAAAATTAATAGCATCTTGTTAATTTCATATATGTTTTGTGAAAGTAATTGCTGCTGAATCTAGAATTAATGCATTATCTGAGATTTGAGACAAAATTTGTCAAATTAGAAGATAGTGAAATAGATAAATAGGAAATGAAACATGAAATTTATATATTTAATATTGAAATAAATATCTCAGTAAAGTGGCTGTATGTAAAGTATAATGATGCAATTTTTATAATTTTTTACTAAAATGCTAAAATTATGTGCTATGAAAATTTTATTTTCATTAATATTTATAATTTTTTCCTCGCAAATTTTTATCCAAGGTGTATATGTTTTAGCTATTTTAGATTTTTCTGTTTTAATGTTAAAAATATCTTCTTTATCAGCATTACATTAAAATCCATCTCATAATCATTTGAAAATGAAGGAAATTTCATTCTTTTCAATAGTTTAAGAATATTTTCATAAAACATAATTATAGAAAAAATGAACTGATACATTTTTAGTTATATATATGTAAAGAAAATTTTTTAGAAGGATCCTTTTTTCCATACCAGAAACATTTCATGAGCTGTAATATGTAATATTAGTTGGCCTAATATGTAAAAGGAATGTTTAATCAAATTATTTTTATTATGCTTTTATAAATATCACTATAATTTTAAGAGTTATTGAATTTAAAAGTGAAAGAAAAAGCTACAGTTATTTCAAGACTCTTTAATAAAACAATTCTTTATTCTTGTATTCTCGTATGAAAATTTTCTGTATATTTAACATAAAATTGTATGCATGTAAATAAATTTTTTAATTTATTATTATCATTATGTTAGCTTCAATTTTTATTCTCAATAAATTTGATACATATATTTAATATTCAGCTAAGTTTTATTAACCATGACTGATAAGCATTTTAAATTTCATCCTGTCAAAAAATTTAAAATTCCTTTTTTTTCTTGTAATTTTTTCATGCACCTTCATTTTCTGTTTAATTGTAAATATTGCATACTTATAATTTTATAAAGCATAACTTCCCTTCCCTGAAAAAGCACACAGATTCATTCTTAATTTAAAATTCAATTACAAGTCCAATGTGAAAATGAATTAGCCAATGGAACAAAATAACACATATGTCTTTAATAGAGGACAACATATCAATAATTCCCTTAGTTTCATTTATCCCATTAGCTTCTTTACCTATTAAAAAAATTCTGATCCCTCCCCCCTCATGGGGGAATCAGAATTTCAGTGTAAAGTCATAAATACCACTAATGCACACATTTACATATACACATTTGCTGCCCCTTAATGTAGTATAAGTAATGTTACTCTTCATTGATAATGTTTATTTTTATTTTAACTTTGCCTGTATTATTCACTTTTAAAATAAGCACAAATTTCTAATCTGTTTTTTTTTTTTTTTTTTTTTTTTTTGTTATCAGTATTTATTTCAAGATTCACACATCTGCAATTTCCAGCTTCATTTATTAAAATATATTATGCATTTTACTCATTATTTACATTATTACTGGTATTAATCTTATTATCTTTTATGGATTGTAAACTGACTCTGGATGAAGGAAATTTCCATTATTAAATATTTTCTATTAGCTTAAATAAAACATAAATACACACACGCAGAATGTTTGAAATAGGTTTTATGCTTAGTATATTGACTGATCTAAGGATGGAAAAGTTGTACAAATAGAACATGTAATTTTGTAAAATCATTACATTTGTCAAAGTAAGAAATAGGGCAAATATGCAAAATTCTATCTGCAGTGCCAGACTTAATTATCGATGCTCAGGATGGAAATCTCACTTGGTCACCCTATATCAGAATGATCACCATACAAAATGTCAACACAAATATAAAATTAACATTTATTTAATTAAAATTAAATATTTGAATTGATTTGAAAAGCAAGACTTAAGATTAAGGGGAAAAATTACATTTAGAAAACAAATTTATATTTAAAAATGCTTATTAATCAGCTATTTTTGATGATTTAAAAAACATTGTTAACTTTTCTAAAAATAAAAAAGCTATAACTGTTTTTAGTGAATTTTGACTTACGAAAGTTTGTTTATAGTTTTGTCAAAAATTCATTAACATGTTTAGCTACCGTATGTTCAATGCAAAAAGACTGACAAGCCATTAAATCTTGGCACCTTGTTGATCGAAGATAGCTTTTAATCCACTTCAACTTCAAAAAGCTTCTCTAGCATGGAGCAACTGAAACATACACCGTCCCAAAGATATCTTTAGTGCCAATTATGAGTTAGGGATTGATTCTCCCAATACAGACCACATTTTAGCTTCATTTTTTTTTAATATATACTTAAAAACTTAAGGTTCTTCGGAGGCCTCTCCTCTTAATCAGTGGCCTGGCTGTTCTGCTCCCCCTGGTACTCTTCTGCCTAGCCAGAATATGAAAAAGGTGCAATACCCTAGCCAAATTTTCCATTGCGGTAATAAAGGAGAAAATTCCTTGCATTCTCCCCCACTTCTAGGGCGACAAGGAAGGTAAGGATCAGTTGCTAAATCCTGATAGTGACATATTATAGGCTACCACATTTTACTTCAGGCGCCAGTAGGCAGGGAAAATATATGTTGCCCTCGCCGAGTTTCGAACTCCTAACCTCATGATTTCTAGGCGGGCGGGCTTCCGATTATACCATTAAAGACCGCTTTAAAGAGGAAAAAATACCTATAACTCTTCCTATTAATAATGATTAGTTTTTCTCAGACTTCGTTTGGCTTATTAAATTACGACAAAGCACTCGAGGGCTATCTGCATTAAGGGAGGGATGCCTTCGTGGAGGACTTTTTAAGGGAAACTGGCTCGTATACACGTTACACATGGGGAAAACCACGAAAACACCCATGCAGCCAGCCCGTTCGCGGGATTCGAACCTCGGACCGAACTACCAGTGTTCAGCGACGTTACCGCTCGGCCGCTGGTGGGCCCTTTGTTTTCCAGTTAATTTAATGTGGCTTCATGTTTTATAGTTTTACTAGCTTTTACCCACGGCTTCGCTCGCGTTAATGTCCTTAAATAAGTTTCAACTTCGCGTGAATTTTAAAAATACACTCTGCGTAAAATTTCAGTAAATACTGCCCTTCTATACCTATAGACCGCGGATATTTTGTATTTACGTGGAGTGTATCGCCATGAAATCTAGTAAAACTGCTACGCATATTTTCTTAATGACTGAAAAATTTTTGTGAAAGATGACCCAAAACCCGTAAATCCTGAAGGATTTCAAATAATAAAATTAAACAAGGAAAAAATTTATAAATGTTACGCTTTCACGCCTTAATTACTTAACGGATCATCATGAAATTTTCAAGAAATACTTTTGATATATTAGCAGTGGCGTAGCTAGGGTGAGGCTATCTGTCTCTGGGCCCAGCATCCAAGGGGCGCCTTATTGATGCTACGAAATTTTTGAATGAAATGTTTTCCATTTTTGGCACATAGAATGGGGCGCAAATGCTTCAGTTGTCCCCAGGCGCTGGAAACTCTAGCTATGCCCCTGTATATTAGAAAAGGTTATAAATGAAATGTTTATTAAATATTTATTGTCTATAAAATGTTTGCGTGGTTTAAACCACGCAAACATTTTATAGACAAGCCAAGCACCTGTGCGCGCAGACAAACTTTTATATCGTTTAACATTTAATGTTTATACAACGGCAATCATTTTAACTATAAAACTTATTGTATAGTTTAAGTTTCAACTGATAAGTTACATTATATAGCCTATAACCTTTTCTCATCTTTCTTGAAAATTTCATGGTGATCGGTTACGTAATTAAAAAGTGAAAGGGTAATAAACAAACGCACAAACAAACTCGCATTCGCATTTATAATATTAGTTAGGATTATATAATATTAAAAACAATTTTTTTCGTTATGACATAATTACGAATAACCTTGCTTTGTTAAGTTCCCCCACTTTAAAGATAACCTCTCATATGCATCGCAAAATACAATTCATCTTTCTGTTATATATACAGGCTGACTCATCTTTAATAAAAATCAAACGAAATTAACCGTATTTATATGGAGCAACAAGGCCAGAAATGGAAAAACAGATAAATCTGTATTTAGTACCAGTGCTCCTGGTAGGCACTTGGAGAGCTTTCTGATTCCAACCACAGAGTATATACCGTTTTACGAATTCAGAGTTTGCAGACATTCACTTCGTGTATCAAACAGCTGACGGCAATGGAGGAGCCACTGTAAGAATATATGGGAAAAGGTGCCCAACCACATGTGTATCATAATATTAATGTTTGCACATTTGCATCAGAACCTGTTTCAATGAACATGGTCTCTTCAGGGTAAGAATATAGAATGTCAAATGGCAAAGATCAACCGAAACACCTGGTATATAGGAGGATGGGTCGCATGTTATGGAAGCTGTGTATATGCTTATACCAAAATTAAAATGCACAAACATATATGCAATTGTGGCTCCAACAGGAGTATCTAGAATCAATGGATATTATGCAGCTCACCTTGCCTTTCTTTAATTTTATCTGCAATGTGCCCAGTTATTGCGATGATAATCTGCGATGTATGGTATTTTTTTGCGGTGGTTCTTAGAAACACCTTCATAATAGCACCCAGATATAATGGTGAATACACCTTTATAAAGATCGATCGCTGTTCGAAAAAATAAAATTCTTTGTAAGGGTGCCTTAAGGCATAAAGGCATGTGAACCTTACAAAAAATCAATCTGTAATTTTGAAAAATGCAACCTCTGTAAGGATACGGACAATTTAAGGCAGGTCTCTTTATGCGAATGGGGTTTTCATTTGCATTGCAGATTAATTAATTAATGATGCAGTGGATGGAATTAATTTTCGGCACTTTTGTGAAAAACAAGATCTTTCTACGGAAACGCTCGTCACACATTTCTCAAAGGGTACATTTATACAAAGTCCAGTGAAGTGAATTTGCATAAAGGTGCCGAAGATTTATTTGATCCTTCGCTTAATTAATTAGTCAGAAGAGGCGTAGCTAGGGTTTTCGGCGCCCGGGGACAACCGAAGATTTTGCGCCCCTTTCTCTGTGTCAAGAACGGAAAACATTTCATTCTAAAATTTCGTAACATCAATTTCGCGCCCCCTGAATTCTGCGCCCGGGGATAGATGTCCTCCCTTGCCCCACCCTAGCTACTCCACTCCTAGTCAGTAATGAAAACAAAAATTGAACTTACATAAGTATGCACTTTTATGAAGAGTGCTTTTCTGAAGTTAGAAAATGATACTCATCAAGGACGCTCGTCTTCAAGGCAGGCGCATTTCTAACAATTTCTTTAGGTAACAAGGATTTTCAAACAACAACGATTTGCACAGGTGTGCAAGTATCTTTATGATGCAGGGCCGTTCCTAGTGAAGGTGGAGAGTGTAAAAGTAAGCGGGCTTCGAAAATCAGGGGCGGCCGGACTTCCGCGATACCTAAATATTTCAAATTCATTGTAAATACTTGTCATATTATGTCAGTACTTGTTATACAATGTATCATATGTAAGTACTTAGTGAGTATGAAATATAAATTTTATTAATCATTGAGCATTTTGTTTTAAATTTGAGGGCGGCAATCTCGAATGTACTCGGGCATCTAATGGCCTAGGAATGGCCCAGTTATGATGTACTCTTTATCAAACCATCTTGATTCAAGGCAAACTAGATATCTAGTTGGCTTGCTTGATTCTTTTAACAGAGCCCTTGTGATCTAGAATTTAGAAGCTGTATTTATAGATGATAAAGTCCAGTAAAGTAAATTTGCATAAAGGTCCCGAAGATTTATTTGATCCTTTGCTTAATTAATTAGTCAGTAATGAAAACAAAAATTGAACTTACATAAGGATGCACTTATGTAAGTTCAGTTTTCCTCCTTTCTTATAAAGAGGTCTTCTAGATCTCAGCGCAGACTGTGGATTCAGATGAACTCACTGCTACTCAGTCCCATGTTGCATGACACCGCTTCGCCATTTTTAATATGTAAGTGGATGACTGTTTACTGAGCCTATACCTACTACTACCCAAGATGGGAGAGTAAGATTTTTGTAGGCGAGATTTCACATGATTTCTGAAGATAATCCCATGACTCTGAGCCACTGTTTATGATTCCAACCCGAGTGGCTCCAGCCCATTACGTCATTCATGCATGTGAGTATTAAGTGAAATTTTGTAAAGCAATGGGTTGGGGCATGATGAACCTCTGTCGAAGCTCCCATATTCACATGAATTATTTAGCACGAATTCCTTTCTGAGGAAGACACAAAGCTAGATTTAGACTTGATAAGGCACTAGGCTGTTTGAAATATAGGGCCCTTTATAAGTCTGTTATACTATATTTTAATTTTAGGGGGGCGAAGAAAGTGGGGGCCCTAAGCTATATATAATAGTAGCTTATATGTGTAGCTTATACGTAAATCCTGCACTGGAAAGACACTTGAGACCAATGTGCATTAAATGGCTGTTGTTTCTGATGTAGGGCTTGCTGGAATAACTGCAAAAGTAGCTACTATTAAGCTACGAAATTGAAGGTGCCTTTGTAAATATTTGGCAATCTATGTGGAGTTAATGACGGGGATGCATTACAGAAATTAGCTGAAATTTCAAACATCGTTTTTAAAACCCTATTATGCGGCTACAAGTTTTGTTAGCTGGTCTTCTTACGTTTATTCAATCGGGCCAAAGCTTTATTTATACTGTTATTAATGTTTGATGTGCAACGCCAGTAATAATATTTGATTCACTGTGATAATACAGATAAGTAAACTGGAATCATTCTAGCTAATAAATGAAGCTTTTAAAAAAGTTACATTTTCATTAAAAAAAAAAGTTTTTTTAATCTTGAATTTAATTTTTCTTTCCAGAAATGTAATTTAGAATTGTAAATAGGCAGACAGAAGAGCATCATGGATGATTAATAACTGCTCGGCGCTAAATTCTCAAATGTACATAAATAAGTATATTTAGTATAATTGTTTGCAGCGAAATAACCTATACCATTCTGTTTGAAATAATTTACTGTATTTTATTTTAATCAAATTAGAAAGCAGTATTATTAATTATACATTCTGAACTGTAAAAACAAGACCTTAAATATAATCAAATGTAGATTGTGAATAAACATAAGAGTAGGAATATAAGAAAAATTATACTATATAACAATTTTATATTTGTTTATTGGCAATAAATAGCAGTTCTAATTTCAATAATTCTATTTACAAGAACTTGCAGAACTTCTTAATAAATTTTGCCAAAATTATTAAGGGGCGAATTCAAGTGCAACGCTTGTCATGGTAATCGCACTTGCATTGCAAAACCGAATTCAAGTGCAACGCTTTTCGGACACGCCTACTGAAAATACGTCACTACCATAGAGGAATTTTGCGGCTACTCCTGACCTGCAGCGACTGTAAACAAGATGGCTGAAGTGATTTTCCTCAGACGTTTAAGAAATCGGAGAAATGCTGATCAAATTCCTTGGCATTTAAGAGACAGTCGTAATGCTTTTGAAATGTTGGAGCGTGAATTCATCAGTTGATTCAAATTAAATCGGTTTGCTTCAATGAATTGAAACCTTTTCTGAAGGCAACTGCCAATGGATATTCTCTGCAAAAGCAGGTTTGTTTTTACTTCAGATTATGAAAACTGAAATACATCTGGAAATGTTTCCGAATCAAAGACTATGCTTAAATGACCTTTTTGAGAATATTATATATTTTTATACGTAAACACACAAATTTTTAATGTTATTGTATCAGGATTGATTCTTTTTCATCCCGTTTTTTTTTTTCGTAGTAATGATCGAAATCGTTAATTACTGCTTATTTTGGAATGCAGTAATAATATCACAATTAATTTATTGTTTTAATTACTTTAAAACGTAATCTCGGAGAAATTGTTTTTCTAACAGAAATTATGCATATGCCTGTCTTTGAGATATATATATATATTTGGGATTAGTTTTTTGGAATATTATATATTTTTTCATGGTTTTAGATACGTGCATTTAATTTACATATGCTATCAGAATTTCAGTGATATAGTAAATTAGTTTGCAGCAATAATTAATCTTTGATATGTATGCAATTAAAATTTCATAATTTAAATTAACTTTATATGAATAGAGAATATTTGTTAAATTCAAATTTCATTCTTTGCAGCAATGGCGCATGAGAATTATTTAAATTTAACTTTACTTTTTATTTTTATGAAACAATATATATATATATATATATTCTGTAACTGTAGGGGGAAAAAGCATGAATTTTTCTCAGCTGTTTAAACAGTTCCCATGTGTAAAATAGTATTTCATCCCCCAAAATATTAGTTAATTTTCTCCTAATGTATAATGTCTTGCCTGTTCGTACAGTGTGATTAATGTCATGGTAATTTTGGATACTTTCTATAGATCTTTCATAATAACTACACATGTAAGTTATATACACATTCGTAAATCTCTTATGATATGAAAAGTTATTGCAGATTTTCACATAACTATTAATAACTTGATATTCTCGATAACAGGTGACTTACCTTACTTCCGTAGACCATGATCAGAATTAAATAAACTTATAAGGTTATCATACTAAATTACACGAAAAGCAGCATGACATAAATAAATACAAAGAAATGAAATGTATTTACTGTACTAATAGATTATTATATGACATTGGTTTTGCCCATGTATAATGGGAATGAAAGCCAGTTTTCCATAGAAAGTCCTCTACAGAGGCATCTGTTTTCTTAAGCAGATTGCTTTTACCACATTTCAGTGACCTTGATTTAAGTATGAAACTGGATAATATTTTCTTTCTGCATGAAATGTGTTAACTGAGTTTTAGAAATATAAGCCATCTTGCAGTTACTGTGATAATACTAATTTTTGGTACCTCTATATTATACCATCAACCATAAAAGTTGTGCTAATTACTGCTGTGGAATTCTGAGCCAGACATTTGTATACAGCAGTTACAACAAACCATACATCAGTCTCTCTGCAGAATACATGAAATAACCCTGCTGTGAAAGTATTGGACCCACTTCGTGAAAAAACATTCGTTCATTACTACCGTTTTATTTGCGGTCAAATTTTACCAAAAGCTCATTTTAGAATGCTATGAATACAAGTTGTCCACAGGTAATTGTTCCAATTTCTTACTGTTTTGTTCGCTATTTCCACATACAGTAGATGTTAATTCTTTCGACCAGCTGTAAAAGAACTGGAGTGCAATCACAAATGTGATTCTACCTAGCTTACCAAGAATTATTTTGGGTTACATACAAATGAAATCGCAGATGTTGCAAGTGTGGTGATATTAATTTTTGTTTTGTCTTCATTAACCGGAAAAATAAATTTTCCATTAATGGTGAAAAGGTAAGAAATATATGATAATAAGTATAATATTATAGTCATTTCAAATTACTGCAAGAATGTTTCATTATTATTCACATAATAATAACAAAAAGCTATCTATACTATAATTATAGTGAAGTATAGATATTAAATAATACAAAATATTAAATAAATTTTAGAATCACCTATTTACTATAATTACTACGATTTAATGAAAAAAGGGTAGCTGTAATTTTTTTTTTTTTTTTTTTTTTGTGTGTGTGTGTGTGTGTGTTTTAACGTTTTATTGCATATTTTTTAATAATGAAAAATCAGTGACATATTTTTGTTAAAAATGGAAAGTAAACTCCTTAAAAAGACTGATTTATTAATATGTCAACTATATTTAATGTTAAAAATCTGTATTAAAATTTCAGATCAAACTTTCTTTTGACTTAGGATTTATGTTTTTCTAGATATGGAATGCTGGTCTGAGGGTTCTCTATGCTATAGGACAATGGCCAGGCAATACTCATGATGCATTTATATGGAGTGGATTGAAACAAAATATAGATAGTATTTTGTCGCATCGTGCATATCTTTGGGAGATAGTGGATTATATTCCCATTTTATCACGGGAATATCTCTATAATGAGAAGCACAGAAAAGTTCGTGCAGCTATAGAGATCAAATCAAGATTTAGGGTACTGCACGATACTGGTGGAACACTATTGTATTCACAAAGCAAAATATGTAAAATGGTCATATCTGGTGGCCATTTTACATAATACATGCTTAAGGTATTGTGTTGAAAATCCTGAGATTGATGTGTTTGAAGATGATGAGTTGGTACCTTCAGAAAGTTTTCAGTCAGTGCATGTTGAAATTGCATTGCACAATGAATTATCTTTAAATTTTGAAACTCGATAATAAAAACCCAAAGTGGGCAACAATGAACCTCTGGCAAAGGTGAAACCCCCTTCATGGATAATAAAGAATATATTATGAAAAAAATTACTTTCATAATATATTCTTGGGGACCCACAAACCATGGTTTATATTTAAACCTGTAACTAAATGCACAACCCTAAATGATTTTAATTGATAATAATAATCCTAAATAATTTTATTAGTCCTGGTTTCAAATGCATACTGACAACTTTTATCATTATTGTTCTTCCCTCTGAATTTCTTGTTTCCATCATTTATGTTTAAAAACTCTTGACTACCAGAAATAACTTAATAGGCTTGATACATATATATTTTAGTGTTGGTATGCCAGTCATGATTTACAATAGTAAGTCACTATAAATTAGCATTGCACTTAATTTATCTTAAACTTAGCAATAAGATTTACTGCACCAAAATTCAGTTTCTTCCAAAAAGTCAAATGTTTCCCTTTCGTCCCCTTCCGTGTCATAAGATAGAAAATTTCCATGTGACAATACACATTTAATAGCATAAGAACTTCATGCTTATTTATTATAGTATAAATTAAAACTGTCATATTCTGTCAAAGATATTTAAATGTATTTCCTAAAAACAATTATTTCACTCTATACTGTTTATGTCTTCTTGGGGGTGGGCAAAACAAATATTGGACAGTTCAGTTTTCCTCCACCATTCCTGTGAGCGTATTCTTCGATTAAGCAGGGTTTTGCTCCAATTCCTGATTAGCATAATATGTAAAGAATAAACAGCCTATGATTTATGCCTCCATATCCTCTTGTATTATTTAAAGAACATGCATTTTTCTTTTAATTCTAGATTTTAAAACATTAAAGTAAGGGAAAGATTGTTTGCTGAATTTAGATTTATATCATCATTACGCATTCACTATAATAACTTACTGCATACTTACCTCAGTGGGTTTGCCATTAAAAGAAATACATTTAAGTAAAATCATGAGTGTATAATAAATTGTTTTTCAGCCAAAAAAAGAGAAGGGGGAAAATAAATACAGTTTGATTCACTTAATTTTTAGTACACGACTCAACATTGTTATTGTAAACTAGACATTAGCCATACTTTAATAGTTGTCATCTCTGTATTTTTAGAACTTCGAAATTAGAATGTCAATTTTATCTGCCATTGTTATGGAGCTGTAGGATATCGAATGCTATTTCTTCAATGATAAAAAGAAGTGAAATTTTTAATACCACATCTCATTCATATAACTTATTAACATAATTGAAAAACAATTTAATTCATTTCGTGTTATATCTGAAAATTAAAATTTGTAATACATTGACTAAAGATTCTTATAGGTCTTATTCCCATTTTCCTCCAGGAAAAAGATAATTGCTGTGTAAAATGCATGAATATTTTCACGAGACTTATAATAAGTGGTATTAGAATTATTATAATGTTTATGTCATATAATGGATCTGTGAATTTCTTTTAAATAATTTTTATAATCACAAAATTTTATAAAATTAAGAAAGTAGTAAATTTTACAATTAAAATATGAATCCCACACTGCAGAAATACATACAAGAATGAAAACACTGTAATATTTGAAATGCATGATTTATTTTTTAATAAATTAATAATTGTATTTTGATTTTCTATGACAGCAGACTGATTTGCAACTGATTGCTTATACAAGTCACATATTTCACACAGTATATTAATATATTCTTCTGCGTTTCAATTATTTCCTTTTCTGCAGCTGTAATATCATCTCTCTTCCTTTTTTCTCTTCGGTCTCCTGCTTCAAATAGTTGAGCTTCTATCTGAGGGAAAATTTTAAAATATTCATTCAAATTCAAATATTCTTAATTTTTATATTTCATAATGTAAAACACTTTTTATAATTAATTAAACAATGAAACTTCTCTAAAAAGGAACAATTCATAATATTGATTTCTTTAACTTTCAATTTTTTTCCCTTTATAATTTTTAAGACTGTTTATAGATCAAGAGGATTTAATGATTATTATTTTAAATTCTTAAAATCTTGTTCTTAATAAAAGACATACTCTGTATATAATGTTTGCAATAAAGAATTGAAATAACTCTTTTGTATGAGAAATATTAATTTACATCTGTTATAATTAATTTATACCAGCGGTTCTCAGCCGGTGGTATGCAAAGAAACAAAATATTTTTAACCATGAAATTCAAAAATCTCATAAAGAAAAGAATAGTTAATAGAAATTTCCTTTGATCAAAATTGACTTGAAGATTTGGAAAATGACACACTTGTTAACTTTTGGCTGAACCGAAAAAAAGAATTTGAAGGCATTTCAAATAAAGCTATCAAATTTGTATTGTCTTTTCGCACAACCTGTTTGTGTGAAAAATGATTTTTTCCATGTTAAATTTGAAATATAAATACTCACCAAAATAAAAAGTGGATCCTAATTTACCATTAAATGAAATAAGAGCAGACATAAAGAAATTAAATATTAAAGTATTATAACTGAAATTTTGATAATCAAGTGAATAATTAATTTAATTTAATTTAATTTAGATAATTAAGTAATCATCAGTTTTTAATCTAATAGTTTTTTATGTGTACATATTTAATACAAAGAGTGTGCAAATGGCAATATATATATATATGTTTTTAATATTTCTATTGAGGAATTGAAAAATAATCATTGTAAAATTAGTGGTAGTATTAATGTTTTTCAGTTTTTGCTTAGATGGTACACTACAGTCAAAAAGTTGAAAACCGCTGATTTATACCATTAAAGTTTTTCTGTTGGGAGGAAAAGGAAAAGAAGAATCCAGAAAACATTAGATTTTATGTAATAGATACAAACTTGTCAGTCCTAAATGCCATTGCAGATTTCCTCGTGATAAAGGTGTGGAATTTTCTAATGTAAAAAAGAAAAAAGCATAAAATAAGCACAATTTACTCAACAATCTTGACTGAAATATACATGCTTTCAGAGATAGCATAAAGCAAGAAAAGTTTACGCAACAATCTTGATTGAAATATACATGCTTTCAGAAATAATATACAAAGCATACTGCATAATCAAAGTCATGAGTTTATATACTATGAGATACTATACATGTTTATAATATACCACGTTCCTGTACACCTAACACCTCATCCACATTTTCTATACAATTCATTAAAGATAGTTCCTGAAACATGACTTAAGAGAAACATGCATACTTCTAATTTATGCATAATAATTTGACAAACATTGATTTCAGGTAAAGAGCTACATGTATTATATCAAAGAAATAATGAATAAATGTAATTTGCCTTTATCCTACAAATACTTAAAAACATTTACGTTAAAAAAAATGAATTATTCATAATGGTAGCAAATTTTTAATGAAAAACAAAACAAGAGTTGGAAACTTAATGCAGTTTTTGTCAATATTTTACTCTCTTAAAATTTATATAAATGTATAGAAACTTTAAATGCATACCGCATTTGGCTGGAAAACTTGTGGTATTGTGCTGCACTCTAGGGAAAGGGAAAAAGTATACAATGAAGCAATCATAAGAATAAAAGATATTTGCATATTATTGAAACCACCTTAATAAAAGTTACCAAATTTTCAAAAATGTGCCAAACTCTGGCAACGATTATGTATCAAAATTTTTCAGGTAACATGCTCATGACAATTTTTCATTCAAGCAATGTCACAATATTCATATGTGTTTCTTATGTTGTATTTCAAGTTCCAATGGATTTTAGATACGAATAGTTGTTTTAGATTAATTTCAGATTTAAAATACTGCTTGTGGAGCTTACCATCAAAAGACGAAGCTGTGTTAAAAGTTCTGCAGGAATAGAACATTTTAGTACAAAAATTTCTAATGGAAACAACTATGAGATGAATTTGGTACATAGACAAGGCATGCAGTATCAAGTTTATGTAATTCTCTGATTTTTTTTTTTAAATGAAAACAGATCACTTGGCACAAGTGCTTATTAGACAAAAAATTTTTGGAAAATGTTTTTTTTAAAACTATCATATAATTTTTATTTAATAATTCAAATTAGTATTTTAAAATTTGTTAAATGTTTTTTCCTTTGATATGTTGATAACATTTTGCCAACTTAGATAAATATTGATAGTTTGGTTATGCTAAAAGCAAGCTGCAAAAACAACGTACTTCTCCTGATAAGTATTTTTCTCTTTTCATTTATAAAGACCACCAACCTGATCCAGGTGTTTGTGTGAATACGTAAGTACCAAAAAATATTGAAGAATGCACAATCAAAGATGGCAACCAGTATGGTAAAAGATATAATTAATATATGCAATGAAAGAAATCTTATTAAAAGACTACTTTCATTATCAGCAGAGAAGCACGACACAGTTACAGTAAAGAAATTAAGCTTTTGTTTCTGCACTTGTAGCTTTTAATAGCCAAAAATTGTTTTTTGAAATTTTATGAAATAAATAAATCTGAACATAACTGATATCAAATGAGAATGGGTCCAAACTTTCACTTAAGAAGCAGAAAGTGTACTGTAAATGCACAATATAATGAGCAGAACACAAAGCATAATTTATAAATTAACCTTTACTCTGGATGTATATATTACATTAATATCACATTAGAATTATCAGGGTTTCATATATTTTTTTATTTATTGTATTACATTGAAATACCTTTAATTTCATTTTTATATTTTCCCAACGATGTACAATATAAATCTAAAAATTGCTCTTAACTGTTTCATCACATAATGAATGTCTAAGGGAAGGAATGCCTGCGTGGAAGACTAAGGAAAACTTAGTATTCATGTTATACATTGAAAAAATGAAGAAAACACTCATGCAGCCAGCTTTTTCACCTGGATTTAAAAAGAGACTGGGATAGCGGTGTTCAGCAGGCTTATCTGCTTGTAGATAGATGGGCTTATTAATTACTATATAATTCAAGAACTAGTTAATTTTCAAATGGTAAACATGCCTACTGTCACTGAAGAATCATGCATCTGCATTAAACAATAAAAATATAACACAAATTTGAATTTTAAATTAAACTTACTATTAGAAGAATTAAAACCAAATGCTGTAATTTGAAAATGGGAAAAAAATGCGGTTTATATTTGAAAAGCAAGGATTTTTGTCTGAAAAGTAAAATATATTTTACACACACCTGTTGCTCTAGATTACTTTGGAGGGAATTTTCTATAGGATAAAGTAAATAAAGTTGTACACATTAAATACATGTTGTACACATTAAAAATTCGTTTTCAGGACTGGAACAATTCGTTACACCACACTACAACGCAGTAAACACTTGACCATCAGCTCAGAGAAATCATGGGAACTGATATTTTTTATTTACATTGACACGCAGTCTCATTGGATATTGATGTAGTTTATCGGACAAGCTCTCCTGGCACGAGAGCAAACCAGCTCCCCATTGCACATTTGACGTCATCAGTTACCAGAGCGGTAAAGCGTTGCACTTGAATTCGACTTTAGCAGACGATAGCAGGAACGCCTCTTGCGAGCTAACATTTGCAATTTATCAGAGCGTTGCACTTGAATTCGCCCCTAACTTAACGATCCGAGTTCATCGTTCACTGCAACCGTAACTAGTAACCGTAACTTTGGGCGCCAAATCGATCGCGCGCGGAAAGGATGTCTCGTGTACAAAGTAAGTGCTAATTTGTTATTAATGCAATTTAATATTATTATTTATATATATTATGATATAAATTAAATTTAATTTCATATATTGTCAGAGGATGCTAACGAGAATAAAGTAAATTCGTTGTTTAAAACGATTACTTAACTTATTCCTTACTTACGATACTGAGAATTTTTGCTTTTACTGTATGTTTTAAGCGTTTTTAAGTATTTCTAGATTTATAAAAATAGTTTATGTATTTATAAAAGAGTAGGTTTCTTGATTAATTTTATGATAGATATTTCTTTTAATTTTAAAGCATGAAATTATTTTGTAAAGCTGATTTCTGCAAATCGTATATTTGAAAACATTAAGTAGTTGTATTTAATGTAATTTAAGCAATTTCGTTTATTATTTCTTAAACTTTTGCCCAGCAAAAAAATATTATATATATATATATTTTATAATTTGCATTTCTGCTAAGCAGTTGTATTTAATGTAATTTAAACAATTTCATTTAATATTTCTTAAACTTGTGCTCAGCAAAAAAATATTATATTTTGTTTTTCTTATTATTTGCAGGTATCCTGATAGATATCTGAAGGAACAGCGATGAGTAGCCTTCAGGATGGCACCATAAATTCGGTAAGTTCGTTTTTTTTTGTTCTTTCCAGGTTTGGTAGGTCAGAGTTGTTTTCCCTGTCCGATTTCCCTCGGACAGGGAAAACAATTTTGGCCGCCATCTTGAGGCGCGTTTTTGAAATCCAAGATGGCGGCCAAAAAATAGCCAAGGGCCGGTTACGGAAAATTTCCCGATTCTACTCACAAAACAAATCAATATGATTTTTATTTATTAAATTTAATCGTTCCTGATGAGTTTGGTAGTGGTTATCCTGTAGCGCATTTCATTACAAATCAGTTAGACCAGGATACAATGTATAATTTATTCCTTAGTATCAAATGTGTAATACCAGAACTTTATGTCAATTGTCTTATGACAGATGATGATAAGACTACCCATCCTGCATTTGATAAAGTATTTGGTCCTGGTATTACACATTTGTTATGTAAATGGCATGTGCATCGTGCTTGGCAACGTAATTTGTGCCGAATGGTTTCTAATCAAAAACTTAAAGATGAAATCTATTTTAATATGGTAGTATTACTTGAAGAAACCAATTCTGCTCGATTCATAGTGATGATGGATAATTTCCTTCAGAAGTTTCGAACTATTGCACCATCTTTTATACAATATTTTGAAGAACATTACTATAGCCGTGCTATTCTTTGGTCAATGGCCCATAGAAACTTCCCTCATGCGTTCACAGATAACAATATGTATTGTGAATCGTTTCATAATAAATTAAAAACTACATATTTTAGACGAAAATTTAACAGGCGTTTAGATAAATTAATTGAAGTACTTTTAAAAATTGAAGAGGATACATACATGGCTCACAGCTATAAAATTAAAACTAATTACAAGCAGAGTACTTGTCCACCAACATATAATAAGCGACATGATTCGGGAATAAAAATTTTAGATAGTGATGTAACAGGGGCTGGTTTTTTGTTGTGGATTGTAAAATCACAGACTTCTAATATTCAGTATACAGTTAAATGCTTATATGAGTTATGTCCTCAAACTGATCCTTTTTATTAGTCTTTGTGGTTCTTCTTCAGTAGCAGCCAAGTGTTATCATACACCTTTCTTTCAATCAGGTAGTAAAGATCAAACTGTATGGCAAAAAGAGGATTTAGCTTCTGTTGATTTCTTTTTTATTCCAGTCCTTGTAAAAAATAATCATTGGGTTTTACTGGTAGCAAGAATTAAAGATAAAATGTTTCAATTTTATGATCCGCTTGGTTTTAACTCGGTTCAAAATTCAGTATCTTCATTAATTCAGCTGTGGCAAAAAGTCATAAATAGTATTTTAAACATTAGTGATAGTTGGTGTGTTTCATTTCCAGGTCACACTGTTCAAAATGATGGTATGAGTTGTGGTGTATTTATATGCTATTTTGTGCATCAACTTAGCCGACATTTGGATATTGATCAGCCTTTTAATACATATGATTTCAGAAAGTTTATTTATACTAGTTTAGGTGGGAAGATAAATGAAGGAAAGTAAGTTCAGGAAATAATTTTGCATGTTTTAATGATAAGAAACAGAAGACCAAGATTTTTGAGTTTTTATTCCTACACCAAAGTACATTAATCAGGTTATATGGTTTCATCTTACACAGTTTTAATCTGTTTCATTTTTTAATACCTTCATTATGTTGAAATAACAGTGGCTTTCTGAAGCTTGCCAAAATCTTCTGCAGGTCATGATTTAAAATGTTTAATGATTTTTTTTAGTACAATTTAATATTCATGTAATAAAGTTTGTTTTAAGAAAATTTATTTTTGCTTTATTTGTATAAAAATACTGTGTCTGTATAAAAAAACCATGAATCTGTTTAACCATAGTTCTATTGTTTGTAACCTTTGTTTATAAAATTTTAATTTTTTGTAATTTTTTGCCAAGCCATTGGAAATGATAAAAAAAAATTTAAAGATTGAAAACTCAAGTAAATGGATGTGTCTGAGATAATGAGAGCTAAAGTTTTAACTAGTCTGGTTTTGAATGATATATTTAGTATATTTGTTTTTTAAAAATTTTAATTCTCTTGTAGTATTAAATTTATGTAAGTGATGTATTTTATCCTGTTTTTCATATTCAAGATAATTAATATGTCCTAAACTTATTTTTTTATTAGTATTTTATATCATATAAGTAAACACTTTTTAAAAAATTTAAACAGCTTAATTTTTTTTTCTGAAACTTTCATTGTAATCCATCTCATGAAGCTAGTTTATTATAGGCCTTTAACAAACATTTTTACTTTGGCTAGCTACAAACTTTACTTTTAAAACCTAAATTATAGTAATTATGTAGAACTGAATGTAAAAATGCAAGTTTTGGGGAACCATTATGGTAACGAGCTGACACAGTACCTCCTGGGTGGCAAGGAAACCTGTGTATTTTTATGCAAACATTTTTACTTTGGCTAGCTACAAACTTTACTTTTAAAACCTAAATTATAGTAATTATGTAGAACTGAATGTAAAAATGCAAGTTTTGGGGAACCATTATGGTAACGAGCTGACACAGTACCTCCTGGGTGGCATGGAAACCTGTGTATTTTTATGCTATGCTATTTCTAAATATTAAATTTTGTAAGATCTATCTACTTTTCTACATACACTGACTTAGATCCTACAATGAACCTGGCAAATTGTCACAGGTGTGAAATAAATACCAGCACAGTAGAGGGGTGCAAAATAACCCTTTATTCACCTTCTAAAACTGGGCCGAAATTCTCATAATATAGCCTTCAGACCGGCGTGATCCGAAACAGTTTTGCCTCCTCTTTGAAATTTCCTAATGAGAAAAGTCGTTAGTCCCCCCCCCCATGGATACAGTAAAATTTACATGTTTGTCAGACGCTGTCCCATAGTAGATGAGTTGCTAGATTTGTGATTTTTTCAATATTTATTTTGCTTTCATTTAAATGAAGTTCTAAATAAATGTGCACTACTGGATGCATATCTAGTGCACTATTTATTTAGAACAAAATGTATGCAATGTTTATATTTCACTCACTATTTCTGATCAATCTCGTAAATAATTTGTGAATTTTTTAACTTTGTTTTCACTCTTCATTTATATTCGCGTATTTTCGTATTAGAAATAAGGAAACAAGAGAAAAATTTAACAAAACATAATAAATACAAACTAGCTTTGTAAGTCTGCAGGCTGGAATGTGATTTTTAATAACATATTTTCGTTAACAAAATAATTGTAATGACTAATTTAATGAAATAATAATAATAATATTTATTACCATTAGACGATTAGAATGAGATTCAATACAGTTAGATTTTGAGATGAACTTACAGCAATAATAAAGCTTTACATAATAACTTTAAATCTGCTTTTTTTTCGATAATTTTGTTATTATAAATCACAGAATTCTAATCGGTGTGATACTAAACGGATGAGGCCAAAAGGCTTACTCGAGTGACCGCGAAATTACGAAACGTGTGCTAGGCTAGCGAAACACGCTCTGAATAAACTGATATAATCACACATTTAAATAGCACTTCACTTAATTTTAAATTTATGTCCTGGAGAGAATGTGAAGAGAAATTTGAGAAGTTGAGAACAGGAAAACTTAAAATAAATATGTTATGCAAATTAAGAAAAACCATACAATTTGATACATTCAAAATTTTATATATTGAAATTTAATAATTAAATTGCTGTGATGAATCTTGTTTCGATTTCATATTTAGGCCTTGATGTCTGTCAGTGTTGGGACTGTTTCTAATGTTAATTTTAAATAGTCTCCTAAAACTAGTTTAAATTTTTGTTTCAGGAGGGATTTTTTTTATAATCAATTTCTTTTTCTCTGTTAGCCATTAAAATCTCTGCTGACATTTTTTTATTATTAATATTGAAATAAGAGCTTACATGATGTTTTTGTGTCTGTTTAAAGATATAAATGTAAATTAATTTACGTAGATTTCAATATAGTTTTGACCATATTTCATGAAATCCCAATGGCACTTGTTTTTATGATTGTCTATGTAGTACATTTGGATAGCTTTCAAAAAATAAGTGCTTTTAGGATATTTTCAGATTTCCCTTTTGTGAAAATTAGGACATCTTAGTTCTATGTCTGTCTGGACCCTCCTTAGGATAGCAAGTTCACCTATGCTCAGTTTTGCTTTATTATAGTTTTTCTTGATTGTTATTTTATCATCTGTTGATTATTATATGAAATAAAAATATTTTTTTAATATAATGATATTTGTCAAACATCAGTTACACATGTGCATTTATTAGTAACAACTGTGTTTTATAATGAAATTTTGGTACTGTTTTGTTACCGGGATTGGATTCAGAAATGTACATACATTCATGTGTACATATATATATATATATGCATACATGAACACATACATTTCTGAATCTGATCCTGATAACAGAACAGTACCGAAATTTTTGAAGGAATTGATTTTAACAAATGATAGACAAAAAAAAATATGTTAGTTTTTGCATGGGGTGAAAACAAAAAATGGAAATGTGTAATCACTACTTTCAATTAAAGTAGCACAAGGGAAACACTACATTTCAAGACATAAAAGAAATGGTAAGATTTATTTCATAATTATAATATGTTTTGAAAATTACATAATGCTTTTTTTTTTTTTTTTTTTTTTTTTTTTTGACATTCTGACAAGGAATTGCAGATATTCCATTTTAAGTGAAGACAGTTTTTTTAAGATTGCTTGGATGTGATTTGCTGTAGATCTTTGAAAACCCTTTGGTGACAGCTGTTCTGACAAGAGAGATTGGATTAATGTGAAGGTGCTAAGATTCTTGGTGTAATGAAATGAATGGCTCAGCACATTATTAAGTAAGGAATAATTTTTGTTGTACTAAACAAGAGTCGCAATGTCCGAGTCTAGTTATGAAGAAAAAGTGAATCCTGTTGCAACTGTCGAATGTCGTATTGGTGATCAATATGATATTAATAGCCAGTCATCTAATTCGTGTAAAAGGTACAATGATGGCTTGCTGGTATGTGGCTGAAAAGCTGCAACTAATCACATTTCCCTGCTTTCCAGTTGCAAATTGCTGTTCTACAACAAGGTAGTGAAATAGCATCTAATGGAAAATATTTGTAGGAATTAATAAATCTCAAAATGTCTGGCATACTTTCTGTATAATCTAGCAAATCACAATACATGCTTTTGATCAATTTGCATTAAAATCTGTCTTGTTCATTCACAAATGCTACATAATTTTTCCTTTTATTTCTTTCCTTTCTCTTTGAATTATTTTCCTCTTAAATTAATTAATTTTCTTGTTTTTAGAGCAGAAAATGCCTTAACTAACTACTCATTTTCCTATGCTATTATTTTTTGAAAGAACTGTTAGTTTTCCATCATTTGTTGAAAATCGGGAATATTTTTTTATTGGCTTCACAAAACTGCATTCTTCTGAGGCTTTATATATTGGGATGCACTGATACGCACCGGAGGAAAAGTTTCCCAAATTATTTTCATATTTGTAATGTAGTATAGTTAGACAGCTGCTGATAATTTATTGAAATATTGGGGAAAACAGCCTTAATTCATCTGCAAAATCTGATACATTTTGGTGCTATGTTTTTGTTTTTTGTCTTTTATGACCAGGGTTTAGTTTCTAAAATGCCAAAGCCCTATGCAAGACCATCAGGAAAGAGGAACAAAAGTAAATAAATAAATAAAATGGCTATGAGAAACTTTAATAATTTAAAAACTGAAGTAGTTATAATAATAATATAAAATAGCCCGGATAAGCTGGACCCAACCAGAATTTTTGGTTATAAATTTCGATAGAAAAACTATAAATAATTTTGTGGAAATAATCCACGCCTGTCACCTGCACATCCATGTCCATATTATTTGTCTATATCAAATTTGCGGCTCCGGGTGGTAAGAGTGGGATGACAACTATAATGAGTCTTACATCAGGAAGCAGGCAGATGAATTAGACTACAGACAGTACCTTACCAAATATGTAACACGACACAAACATTATAAATAAATAATGGAGTGTGGACTGCCAGAAAAACAAAACGATAGATTACTGTACTGGTTTGCAAGATAGCAGATAGTAGTGAATAAGGTAAATTATTAGTAGTAGTACTAGCAGAGCTACCCGTTCTGAGAATGGATTTTATAGTATTCATCTTTAAAAGTTTTTTTTAAGTATATATATTTCATAAAAGTATTGCTTCTTTTAATCTGGTTACAATAACTCCTTGTAAACTACATTTGTAATATGTTCTTTTGAATCTACGGGCAATGCGATTTTTAAATTGTATCTATTTCTTACTCTACTTAATGTGACAAAAGGTTCAGCTAAGTGTATACCTACACTTTTTTGAATGATTGTCCTTGTGCTTTATGTGTAGTCATAGCAAATGCTGGTATAATTATTTTATTTTTTTTAAGAATACTGTTTATTTTTATATATATTTTTACAATAAAAATTAAAATTTTGTTTCATTTGTTATCGCTCCTCCTTGGATCTGCCAGTGCCAAGGGGCCCCCTAGATCTTCTGCGCACAGCGCCGGAAATGAGCTTAAACCAGCACTGAAATCTACAGAGATGAATTAAAATGTAATAAGCAATTTTTAATATAATTTTATTGCTAAAAATAAAATTTTCGAGACCATATTTCTACTGAAATTATTGTTCAGTTACATAGAAGTGCCGGAGCGTTCTTATTTAGGACTCCGGTGCGCTCCGTCTAGAATTATGATTCATCTCAAAAAACCAAGCTTATACAATTTTAGGTCTGTTTATGACTATATACAGTTGGTTAGTTGGTGGATATTTTGGCACATGACTATAATGGGTCAAAAGCATGATAATCTATTCTCTCCTTTAGAAATGGTATGAAATTATAAAAATCAGCTAACACATGTTGAAAATGCATTATGTAATGAGAAAAATGCAAAACAACATAAAAGCAACAAAATAATGAAACGCCTCGTAGTAAAACCGTGATGTGAAGGGATGCATAAAATTCACAAGATGAAATAAAATATAAAGCCAAGTAAAATCTCTAATTATTAAAGTACATTAAAACGCTTTACAACCACTTCAGATTAAGGAATAAAACCCAGTCTCCCTTAAAAACTTAAATGGATTAATATCTGGTTAATGTTTTCATTAAAGTTAGGGAGAAAACATGAAACCAGTACCTTTAGTGCGGGCAGTAATCACTTCCCAAATCTATGATTTTCTGCCAAAGTTTTGGTAGTTTTTCGGCATAGAAACTTGTTGGCCAAGAATCCAAAAAACATCACCCTCATTTCAGACGTCCTGTGCCGAATGGAAGATAGCACCAGCAAGATGTAACTGCAGATGTGAAAAAAGGTAGAAATCCGAAGCAGCAATGTCAGGGCTATATGGGGGGTGTGACAAAAGATTCCATTCGAGTCCTTACAGAGTCCAGTCAGTGAAAGCAAACACATGTGGTCTTGTATTATCTTGATGGAACATTACCTCTTTGCTCCGGAACTCAGTTCAAGGTTTGCCCTTAATAGCAGCGTCAACACAGACTAGCATCTCGCTCTTTATCTTTTTCCAGATACATATTGCAGATAATACCCCGGCAATCCCATCAGATACAAAACATTATCTTTTTGTTAGCCAAATTGCCCTTTGCGATGCTGCCGATGGGCTCATCGGGTGCAGACCAACCCCTCTTTTTGGCCTGTGTTGTTGAAGTCCACTTTTCATGACAAGTGATGATCCGGTACAGAATTTTATCCTTGCGTTGATATTCGAGCAGATTAGTGCAGGCCCAAACACGTCCGTCCTTATCTGCTTGAATCATCTCATGTGGCACCCAGCGATTCAACTTTAATGTCAAGTGTATGAGATGCATACTGCGACCAATGGACATGGCACTAACTCGTTAACAAGCTCTCAATTGGTTGCATACTGCACTTCTTCCACATACTCTCGCAGGCGGACCTCATCAACATCAGTAGGCTCGAATGCTCTGCCTCTTGAATGTCGTAATGCTTGTTTTTGAAATTTCGATACCAAACCTTCACCAGCACCAGATTTAAATTTGACGAGAGCCTAAGCTATTTGAAATATGGGGCCCTTTATGAGGGATATCAGTCAATTTTTTTATATGGGATATGCTACAATATTTCGGAGGGCCCTAAGCTATGTTCACCTTATACATAAATCCGGCACTGACCTTAACAATGTCAAACATTAGTAGTACCTAAAGCTATACGAGGTTCGAATCCCGTGAATGGGCTGGCTGCATGGGTGTTTTCGTGGTTTTCCCCATGTGTAACATGTTTACGAGACAGTTTCCCTTAGAAAGTCCTCCACGAAGGCATTCCTCCCCTTAGGCAGATAGCCCTCGAGGCTTTGCCATAGTCACACACACACCTAAAGCTATATACACGATTTGGTGACATTCTGTAGCTGACTTTTTGCAATAAAACTGGAAGTAAATGATAGTTTAAATCTCGTAGCGTGATAGTTCCATTTCAGACATCTTGTACATAATAATAATGATATTTTTTTTTACAAATTTCACAATATAGTGTTCTAAAGCAAGTCTCTTCCTTTCAAACGCCAAAAATTGTTTGACAAAATATGATTCAACACGTCAACGCGAACTATTTGCGGTGGCAGGAAATTTTCGTGAGACCCGATTGGTTTTCCAATTAAAAGTCGAGAGAAGTACCTGAAAAAGTGAAATAGTATTTCCTGAAGTCTATCAAAACGTGAGCATTTCTAACAAAATCTGTCATACAGAACATTAACTCCGATTCGGGCAACATTACCTGGCTGCTTCTAGAGCGATTTAACATGATACAGAGGCCTTCCTCAGTTGACTGCGCTGGCGGGGCGCCAACCCACCGAACAGCCCGCAGGGACTTCTCATGTTCATCGCCATAATCCATCACACTGAGGGCTACGCGGGGAGCCGTCCCCCCCCTCGGCACAGCACTCAAAATCTACATGAGAGCGCCCCCACAGCAAAGGCAACGGATACGACAGTACCAGTACGGTCCCTGCCAAGCCCGCGCCTACCATAGGATGGACCTGTGGTTCTAGTCCTGTGAAGTCTGATTATTTACCCAACAAATCGAAGCTGGCAGGACACAAGTCCAGCCAGTGGTCTGGGAGAACCCCGGGTCTCCTCCCATAAATGGTCGGTTCCGGAAATTCCCACCAGTCGATCCCCTGGGATTGGTTGCTTAGCGTCATTAGCCTATACGAGCAAAGGCTTGGACCAAGGCACAGCATAGTTTCCAGCGGGACCACGAGGAGGCTGACGCTAAGCTGTGGAGACGCAAGCAGGCAAGCCTAAAGCCATTCCCACAGTCCCCGCCCATTGATCAAACGCCAGGTCTCCTGCCTTCCGCCACTGCCTACGACGATCTCAAGCGCACGGTTCACACCGCCTACAGTGGTTTCCAGCCGGTTTTGGACATTTGTTCTCGGGAGGCCAGTCGCCACCCGCCAGTCATATAGGACAGATTAATATTACAACTGGAATATACTGGTTCACTATCCGCTTTTAAGAGATAATTGTGCGTAATTTGGAAGTGACCGTTTGTCAGACAGGTTCAAATGACTTCCTCCTACTCTGATTCCCAATATTTAATTCTAGGCATTATGCTTCTAATTTTATTATTCACTTGCAGGTCCTTGCCATAGACTCAGGATTTTACCCTTGATAATCACTTTAATATTTCTCAAAGTAACAAGCTGATTTAAACAGTCCCACGGCAGATTTTGCTGTGATATCTGCCAGTTCGTTACCCGTTATCTGTATGTGTCCAAGAACCCAGCAGTAAAGGATCTCGTACTCACGGCTTATTAAGTTTTAAGGTAGTCAATAACACTTCTGTCACCATCGGTTTCTGGGTCTAGAGAAACTTTGAAAAGCTTTTTGTGCACTTAACAAATCGGTGTAAGTTGTACAGACATTAGGTTATTTCGAAGCAAGAGACAAGAAAAATGAGCAATGCTCTAGCCGGGACTCAAACCAAGGAATGATAGAAAGGCCGGAGAAATAACTTTATAAACTTTTTTTGCTTAGATGAATATTTAACAGCGTCATACACCGAATTATTTAAGTTCGTAATACCGATACGTAAGTATCAAAGTAAATATACGAAGTAACTTGAATGTATTGTAATACCGATACATTCAAGTTACTTCAGCTTTAAATAGTCAGCAAGCACATTGCAGCCTTCTTTTCTCTACGTGACGTCGAAACGCAAATGATGCTTCCACATGACCTGCTGTTTTTGAGCCATTAATGTATATTGGAATGTAATTGCAGTGTTCGTTCCTTGTTCATAGAAAAGCTATTTGTAAGCTAACTCGTTCGTGTTTCTGTTATCATAATCGTAAAAGTTTCTATGAGCCGAATTTCTGGACCATCTCACGGTAGGATTCGGGGCACGGTTATTCACATCAAGCACTGAATATTTTTCTATCAAAGGCTCAGCTCTTGCAGGGAACGTAGGAATGCAGAGAGGCCGTGCTGCAAATAATAAGCTATAGCAGTCATCAAGAGTACTCAGACAAGGATGTTTAGGTTGCGACATTATACGAAACTAGTGATGAAGGGTCAATTGTTCACGTTTTAATTTAAACGATGATTCTAAGCAATAAATGTACTGTTTTTATACAGGAGATATTCTAAAGGCTCTAGGGCAAATCCGCAGAGCTCAATGATGAATCGAATCAAGTTTCAATAATACAGAAGTCTCTACCGAATCATTAACTTCTGAGCCAGTCTAGACATCGCTGGTGGCTCTTGAGGCATCAACCACTAGGAGTTTTGACCTCTAGTTGCCGTTGTGCTCTGAGGCCTTTGGCTAGAAATAGAAGGATAAACGCTTTTGCGCGACTTAGATTAGTATCTAGATTAAGACACTGTATTCTAGCGATGAGGATTGAAAATTATATGCAAAGTATATAAATGCGCTAAAACTAGAATAATAAAATGTGTTGAGAGTAATAATATGGGTTGAAGTAAGGTACAAACAAAGACCTAATCACGTTTTATCGGGAGTCCAGTCTAGAGCGGATGAATGGCCTATATATGTGGGACAATGATCCCATCCTCTGCACCCCAAAAGGTGTTCGCCAGGACCTTTGAGAAGGTAAAAGTTCTGAAACGTTTCTTCCTCAGGTACATCATTCGTGGAAGGAAAGTAAGTTTCCGATTGAACAATCACTCCTAGGAATTTCCCTTCGGGCGTAGTTGGAATTAATGACCCTTCAAGTTAAATCTCAGGATGCAGATTTCCCTTTCTGCAAAAGTGCTTGTGACAGCCTTCCGTTTTGAAGACGCAAATCCATTTTTCTTTGACTATATCTGGATCTTATTAATAGTGATCCGTAATTGCCTCTCCACATATCTCATATCTGCCCCTTGGTAACTTGAAGATTGTCAATGTACAATTATCCTGAAACAGTAAGAGGAAGTTCCTTTAAGATACGGTTTATTTTTAGCGTGATTAAGATAACACTCAAAACACACCCATGAGCAAACCTCGTCTTGTTCAAAGTTATACAAAAAAAAAAAAAAAAAAAAAAAACAGAGCCAATTCTAACTTGAAAACTTCTAGCCTTAAAAAAAATTTTGAGTGAAAATTGGAATGTTTTCCACGTCACAGAGCATTTATTTAATTACGGATAAAAGTTAACAGACTAAATAGAGATATAACAGTTGTTTAGCGGCTCCCCGCGCTAGATAAACACAAGGAAATTTTTCATTTTTTTATACAGTCACTTCTTGCCCTCACGGAATCAGAACAAAATCGGAAGTCGATAGCCTCCACCTTCGCATAGTGTCTATCCTTGTCTATCTCAGGTACGCAGGCGATGATCTGCCTATCAGGTTGTTGGCTGCAGAACTTAGCGTTCTTACACACACACACACACACACACATTAAAAACGGTGTCACTTTCTGAAGATTTCCTGATGGATTACTAATTATCAGAAACTGCAGTTTATTTTTTATTCTTGTCAGAATTTGCATTTGTCTTAACTTTTATAGAAATAGGACAATTTTCATTTTGTTCATTTGTTTGTGTATTAGAAGCCATATTTAGTGAAATAAAAGATTCAGCCCCGCGACAGGGTGAACTGACTTTATACGCAATCTGAAGCCCCACAGTAAGCTTTCCAAAAAGCGGAAACACCCGAAACCACTGATACCAAGGACTAGTGACATACCGACTGACACTACAGGGGACAGCTAAGAGCCTCCTGTTTTAATCTGAAGCAGAGGGCAAAGTAGTGTGTTGGGGACAGTACCCCACCCCTCAACTACCAGGATCCTCCTTTCCAGCTTTATGGGTGACAAGGCACGGCAAACGCGTAAGCGGTTTCCTGTTCATGAGAAACTGGAAAGAAAGTGATGTAACAGAATCACACATTCAGTCCCAATAACCGAAAAGGAAACCCACTAAGGTGCAAGAAACGAAAATAGAACAGAAAAGCAGAGACGAAAAAGAAAGGAAGAAAGATCACTAGGGCTCCAGGATCGTGAATCCCATTTCACCAAGAGGGTGATCTTCTGAAGGATTAGGATACTTTGGGATTGCCAGACTCACAACAAGCTCTGAGGGTGCTGTTCAGCTGTTATCATTGTTAAATTTATAAGGTATTTCTCCCGCTTTCCTAACGTGCCTTCGTAGTGTAGTGGTTCTGCACGCTGGGCTGGTATTCCAGAGGTCCGTGGTTCGATTCTAGGCGGAGACGGTTGCTAATTTTTCATCTCTCTGGCCTCCAGAAAATACCTAATGTCTCTACAAATTGATTAAGACAAAGCACAAGAGGCTATTTCTCCAAAAGATTTAACTGTGTAGAGGACTTTAAAAGGGATTCTGGTGAGACATGGGAAAACACGAAAATTATAAACATCCAAACCAGGTCAAACTACTGGTATTCAGTAGTCCTATCCATCCAGCCATTGGTGGGTGTCAACTGCTGTTCATAGCTCGTTCACTGTGAATTTCTTATTGTATCAAATGATTCCCAGCACAACACAGGATGACTTATATTGTTCAAGCTTCTATCTCCAAGATATAAAAGGTAAAAACGTTTACTCATTGATGATTTTCTTGCCTAAAATAGGCATATCTCTGCTTTTCTCAAAGAAATGCCTTTAGAGAGTTCTACACGTCATATATGTAGAATCTCAAAATTAAGTTACACTATAAGGTATTTCTTCCGCCTTCCTAGCGTGCCTTCGTGGTGTAGTGTTTCTTCACGCTGGGCCGGTATTCCAGAGGTCCGCGGTTCGATTCCCGGCGAAGGCGGTTGCTAATTTTTCATTTCTCCAGCCTCCAAAAAAATCCCAATGTCTGTCTTTACAGTGGTGCCCAAACTAAAAGGGTTGTGGATGATGACTCTCCATACCCAGGATTTGACGATTGTCCGCTAAAAACCCCAGTCGCCCTTTAAAAGGGGGGGAGTATATAAGGTATTTCTCCCGCCTTCGTGGTTCTGCACGCTGGCCCGGTATTCCAGAGGTCCGCGGTTCGATTCCCGGCTAAGTCGTTTGCTCATTTTTCCTCTTGCCTGCTTCCAAACAAAATCCTAATGTCTCTACAACGCCTGCGAAAAGTGTTATCAATCATATGCTCTTTTTTTCGGGGGGGGGAATATTGATCTAGAAATTTTCAGTTCTATCTATCATCGTACAGTCTTAATGTAGAGTCATTAGGATATTTTCAAGCAGGAGACGTGAGAAATAAGCACTGCTCTCACCGGGGACTCGAATCTGGACTTTTCAATGCACCGACTGTGCTAACTGTTACACCACAAAGGCATGCTGGAAGGAGGAAGAAAATACAAATGGTTCATTAGGTTGTAAGATTCTGTAAGTAATCAAGAATATGTGATCGATGACTCATACATTCTTGATATTCAAGTAATGAAAAAAAAGTCTTAAACTTCAAAATTTGTGCATGGAAACTTGCTTGTGATATGTAGCAAAAATATATGCTCTATTTTGAAAATGTGAAGTTACAGTAGAGAAAAGCTTTTGTTTTAGTAAAAGCAAAATAATTATAAATTTTTACTATGCAACACATATGTCAAAGACAAGCATGATTGATATACACTGATGTGCAAAAATTAAGGACAAGATGGTTTTATCAATATAACTTTGTACAAAAGCTTTCCAAATCAACACATTTAATACCGTAAGATCCCCAATACGTAAGGACATGAGTAATGTACACAACACTTACTAAAAGAGAAATCAGAGGGATAAAAAGAAGCTTTATTGAAAAAGTAGCATGGAGCGCAATGCAACTGAAGGCCGAAACATCCCTTTGATGGGTGTCCAGCAAGAAACATCCGGTCTTTAATAGGGGATATGATCTCCCCTGACTGCTAGGCAGGTTTCACAGCGTTTGCCCATGCTGAGAATGAGGGTGTCAATGAGTTGTTGAGGCATTGCTGCCCATTCGTCTTGCAGCGCCAATCAAAGCTCCGGAATCGTTACTGGTGGTAAGATACGAGCTGCCAAGCGTCTGCCTAGAAAATCCCATACATGCTCGATGGGATTGAGATCCGGTGATCGTGCCGGCCAATCCATACGTTCAATATCCTCACTCTCTAAGAGCTGTTCGGCAGCTACTGTGCGATGACATGGTGCATTGTTGTCCATGAAAAGGAACTGCGGTCCCATAGTGCCTCTAAACAGACGCACATATGGAAGAAGAATCTCGTTACAATAACGGGTCCCGTTGACTGAACCTGCATCGAAGATGTGAAGGTCTGTACGACTACCAAGCATGATGCCTCCCCAAACGAGAACACCACCACCTCCATACCTGTCCCTTTCAATGATGTTCGAGGGATGATTGCGGCTTCCCCGCTATCTCCAGATGAGTATGCGATGAGAATCGCTACTCAGACTGAATCTGCTCTCATCTGTAAAGAGTACTCGTCCGCATTCATTGTCTCTTCAATTCCAGTGTTCCCGGCACCACAGAGAACACCTTCTCCGATGGGCAGGCATTAGAGGTACACACCGTACAGGGCGTCGTGCAAACAGACCACCACCGTGCAGTCTTCTGGCCATGGTAAAACGCGATATCGGTCGTCCAGTCACCTGTGTTGTGTGTCTAGCGATTTCTCCCGCTGTCTTCTGCTTGTTTCTTCTGGCCTGTAAGGCAATATACCGGTCATCTGCGGGTGTGGCTCCTCGTGGACGACCACTACTAAACCCCCGGATAGCTGTTCCTGTAGTTTGAAATTGTCTCCAAAGTCGTGAAACGATGCTGTGAGCAATTCCGAACTCTGCAGCCACACTTGTCACACTGCGGCCTTCCTCCAACTTCCCAATGATTCGACCTCGGGTAAAAGCATCCAGATGTCGTCTAACAGATTGATTATTCGCCATTTCTCGCTGAGGCAGCAACTCGGTGTGATTTTAACTGCTATACGGCGTGCAATCTCTTTGCCAGAAATACTGATCTTACACCGACAACATGCTGTATAATACTCAGACACTCCCCCATTACGTCTACCTGCATATCTGCGCATGTGCTACCATACATCACCTTACTTAATCTCCTGATTGGTCTTTCTGTCCGCTCTACCTCTTCGTTCAGCTGATATGCTAATTTTTCAACTTCGTCCTTAATTTTTGCACACCAGTGTACACAAAGCATCCTATGACTCTAAGCCTGCAGAGTATCCTATGATGGTATTGACAGTTCAAGAACACTGGCTACTTATATAAAGGCAAGAACCCAAGATGGCCAGTCATTTCCAATGAAACAGTGCAAAAATTTAGTTTCACATATAAATTAGTAACTGAGCTATAGGAAACTTGCATTAGCCCCTTATTAAATTTATATCTAAGCTATAATAGATACAACTTATTCTTCTTGTTTAGACTCAGAAAATGCTGCTGCTGAATCTACACATGCATGTATAATGAATGGTTAACATTCATACCTATTTTTTTAAAACTATTTGAAGAAAGATTTAATTGCAGTTTGTTCACATACAGCTGGTGTGACATTAAGAAGGGAAAAAAAGTAGCTGTAATCAAACTTTTAGATATTTTTCTTAATATTGTAATTTATTACTGTATACTGCTTAGCTTCTTATTTACAGTAGTATCACAAGATTCAGTAAGCAAAACCATTAAAGAAATCATTTTGAAATATTTCTTGATACATTTTATCACCAATCAATGAGATTAACCCTCCAAAATCAATGAGATTAACCTGAGACTGGTAATGGTAAACGTATTGAAATATTTAAAAATTGATATTTTGTGATTTATTGGTAAAAGATATTACGTTTTTCTCATTCATATACAATTATTAGTATTTTCTGTTTTTGTAAAAAATATAACAGTTCATTAGAATTGCATAAGTTGTTTATATAGAATAAAATGCAAACTCTTTGTCAAGTTTTTCATAGCTCATCACTGCATGTAATCCACAAACAGGATAGGTCTACAAATTACATTAGTAGCAAATATGTGTTCTATAACCAAACATAGGGAAGATTTTGCAATGTTGATTACAACTAAAACCATATTATTTACAGATGCTGCAATATAAATTTTGCAATCGTATGCATGGAAGACAATTCTTCCACTATCTAGTTGTGAAGCATTTGTTGGATAGGTACGTTTGCGTACTGGACATGGAAAATTGTCATGCTGTTACTGAATAGAAATTATATTTACTTGAACATTTTATATGCCATTTCACTGATAAAGGTACATGGGTCCTTTTTTTCTACAGAAACACTGTAAAAGGTATGTCAGATTTTAATACGTTATAGTTGTTATTTCTCTAAATGAAATATGATTCAGAAAAATACACATTTCCTCTCTGAAAACTGTTGTATTACCTAATAATAAATTTCTATCTTTTTTTTGGATTGATCAATATCAGAAGATGACTCAATGTTGTTCAGATGACCATGAGATCATTGACCATACACTCCACAATCTTTTGCTTTTGGAATGTGCTTTAGACTATATTTATATGCTCCTATTGCTAATAATATCAAAACTCCAAGACTGCATTATAGCTCCTTTGATGACCATCAGCAGGGAAATTTTACTATGTTTGTGAATAGAATTGTGATACCCGGTCGATATGTGTCCTGTACCAACAAGAACACACAATGACCTTTATGGTATTATGTCAAATTTGATGAACTTTTATTTCATTTCATGTAGTAATCATTTTTTATCTGTAATATGTTACAGAATAAAACATTTTAAAACTTACAAATCATGTAATATCTGTATATTTATTAATTTCATTGTACTATAGCTCACTGTATGACTCCCTCTTGAATTTTTGTAGTAATTTAATTGATTTGATTAAAAAAACTGCACCAAATCACAAGGCAAAAATAAAATCCAAATATTGTAATCTGTTTTAGCAGAGTGAACGTACCAAGAAAACAGATAATTCACCCATTTAAATTTTTCATTCAACTCATTTAAGAAATGAAATACGCTCTTAAGTTTGTGTACGATAATTTTAATATTCAATCCTCATACCTTACCTGATTTCACAAAGTAGTTTCAATCTGAAGTATACATGACTAATCATAATTTATCAACAATTCATATAAAAGAAAATAAAAATAGCAAATTATGTATCATATTAAATATATTTAGTGCAACTTTTTGAGTGAATTTGACATCTCGTGTAATTACTCATCCGTTTCCAATTCATCAGATCTGTTTTACTTTTCGTTTCAGAACCAGACAGCAAATTTCATTTTGTGAAACCACCAAGTCATTTATCTGAACATGATCAACCATTGACTACTTTTTGAAAATAAATAAATAAATAAACTGAAAGCTTTCAGATTTTATATTATGCCCTGAGGTTTTTTTTTTTTTTTTTTTTTTTTTAACATTTTGTGTTATCTTTATTTATTAAATATCATGTTCTTCCCACTTAAATCATAAAATTCAATTCAACAGCAATATCACAAATATTTAAAAGAGCATGTCTTTTGAATTCCCAGTACACAGTCTCGCACATTGGAGATAAAAATGTTCCCTTCTCCCATACAGAGTTGCTATTGCTCACTTTGAAATCATTGAGTTTCTTAATCAAAGACTTATAAATGCGTTACAAAATATGAAATAGATAATAAAACAAATTCCAAATTAGGGCTTCCAGATGCCCATATTCTAATGGAGACATACATTATTCAAAATTTGATGGCCCTAAACACAGTTGTTTTATCACAACATGAGAAACATACATACATTTATGCAGATTCTTCATTATTTAACTTCTTTAAATATAATACTCTAATATTTGGTGGCAACAATTGAAAAAGTGATTCACCATTTATAATGAATCAACGCAAAATGCCAAAACAAAATTAATAGCCTTTCTGGGCAAATTGCCCCTTTGAGCTAAAAAGATTATCTTCAAGAAAGCTGAAAATAAAAAAGCAGGAAAAAAAAAAAAGATTGGCCCACTTTGAGAACAGCACATGACACTTTAGGAGACATTAATTTTTCCTCCCAAAGACCCATCCTTTAAGGAGTTGGGAAAAAAAAAAAAAAAGGAGGAGGAAAAATATTTAAAATAGAAAGCAGATGTCAAATTAAGCATAGCAATGCATATCATAAAGATGAGGTAAATAAAGGTACAGTGAGGACTATACATGCTCTTAATAGAAAAGAAAATAATTATTGATAAAATATTGTAAGCAAAAGCTACAATATCATTTCATCAGAAGTACGGGCAATTATATAAAGCATCGGTTAGAGTAGACTGAAGGGTACCCCTTGTATTATTGCGAAGATGTTGTTTCATTTATTGCCAAGTTGTTGTTTCATTTATGTTGATTGCTGAGTAGTTGAATGTTCTGTACATCCGTAAATATACTCAGTCAGTAAATAAAGTCAAGGGAGTGAACAATGCCAAGTTTCTGCAATTCTCTGGTGATTTTTTAAGTGAAAATAGGTCAACGTGTTCATGGATAAAGAAAGTCAAGGCAGTGCACAATGCCTAGTTTGTGCAATTCTGTGATGTTTTTTTCCATTAACAAATGTATTTGTTATACCAATGTTTTATTATAACTCTCTTGTTCTGATCATAATTTGTAATTTTTCGTGTCGCATTTATGTAGGTCAATGTGCACAAACTCGGTATCCATGTGCCGCCAAAAATCACCAATGGGTACTCGTAAATATACTTTTACCAAAACATCACTGTGCAAGTAGTAATACTTTATTGATTATGCCAAAGCATTCAACTAGTTGATTTATACATGTATAATGGAGAGAAAATTTATGTGAAGAGGTCCTTTGCGAATGATTAGCATACTTGATATAAAATAAAATAATGGCTGATAATAGAACATCACTAATAGCACATTTCCTTAGATAACCACTCCCATAATACAAATCTATTTAAGTAAGAGGTTATTCTCTTTGGAAAGTTCGATTGCATTTTCTACAAAAAAAGCACACACTGTTTTGCATATCATTACATTTGTCCATATCTGTGTTGATAGCAAAAACTGAATCATAATATTAAATGATGAGAAATATGCCCAAGGAAATTGCAATACAGTTTAACTAAATAAATGGTTGTATAATAGAAATATAAAATTGCATGTTTCCACAGGACTTTTATTAAGAAATAAGAGCTAAAAATTCAATAATAGTGGAGAGCATGCAGTTGTCATGAAAAATTTCATTCATACACAGTTTATGAGCACTGGGTGAGACAGTTTTGAGAAATAATAAGTAAGAAAGTTTTCTCATCATCATATTCAAAGACATTTTTTTTCATATTTTGTACTTGGATCTGTTTGGGAAAGTGACTGATTTTGCCATCAGTAAAAGTTATCCTGCTTAAAACAGTTTATTATTGTGTTTTCTGAAACATGGTTTCAAAATATGTATTTAGAAGATGCAGAAAATACACCAAGGAGGTTAGTCCTTATTAATTCATTTGCACTTTCATCCAAATTTTCCACATTATGAAGAATACAGCTCACCTCACGAAGATCATATTCTTTTCATCGCTCTATAAAAATTCCTTAATCGCAAACTGGAATAACAGATATCATGTTTTCTGCAAGGAGTAAAATTCCAAATTTTCCTCATTATGAAGAATACAGCTCCCCTCACGAAGATCATATTCTTTCATTGCTCTATAATAATTCTCTGATCACAAACTTGAATAATAGATATCATGTTTTTTGCAAGGAATAAAACTTTGGCATTCTTTATGAAGTATGTTTTGTGACATGCAGTTGTGATCAAAGGTAAAATTCTTTTCATCTTACAGTTTCTAAATTCATTCATTAAAAATTTCTGTCATCATCTACACCATATGTTATTTTTTCATAATTTCAAATTCATCAAGAAAAAAATCAAATACATTGCAACATTTTGCTCACATTAAATGACATAATAATTACAACAAACGATGAGTCAATTTCCCATGTTTCTGCACAAGTGCCGATGGAACATTGACATTTTGATACACTTAAAAACTCGCAAAACATTAGAATAAATTTTTATTTCAGAGGCAGAAACAATTTAAAAAATCATCACATCTGAAATTTAGTGTCATTCACTTCACAAATGATGTTAAATTATGCGAAAGTACAGTCATTTTACGATTAACTAAATTATCAACAGAAAAAATGCGTTCAAAATTCAGTATTAAAATAGTATTTTTATAATTAAACAGTTTCAGTGCTTTCGTAAGAGGAAAAAAAAACTCAGTTTTGTATCCCTGATGGTAATGGTTTTAAATCAATATGCACAAAATTTATTCATACCACTAAAAAAATTATATGAAGTGCTAACAGAGATATTAAAAATTGAAATTGTTTTGTTCTTTTATTTATAATACGTTTAGCAGGAAATAAATGTTAATTCAAAGAACACTGCAATGGAAGTTCTCACATGTCCTATCAAACTTTTGTCAGTGATTTTAACTGAATTATCACCAGAAGAAATTTATTAATAAGCGAACACTACAACAACGAATATCTAAGATATTCTTTGACTACAACAACGTTTGCACCCTAACAAGAAATCTTCGATGTTTGTTTACATCGCACGATAAATTGTTAATCTTTGCCATAATTCACCGCGAAACATGATAAAAAGCCAAATATTGTAACCCATCCAGAAGCCAGTGACGTCAGGGTAAACTTTTCCGTACACCTTTGGCGTGTGTCTGTACATAATTGTGACGGACTATCCTCCACTATCGGGAAATGAAACTCCACCGAACAAGCGACATCCATATTTGTAACTTCAAAACATTGCATTACGGCAGTGAAACATGCGTATTTTTAAGCTGTTCCGTGCATGTATTTTCCACTAAAAATATGTAAAATTTATAATGAAATACTTCGCTCTAGTTAGTTTTTTGTTTTAAAGTTATAAAGATGATATCTTTTGATGACACGTGCAGCAAATTATTAAAAAATAGTTCGAACTCTAAATGCATGTGCATAATATTAAAGCCTTTAAAAATAATGTTTCTGCATATTTCACGAATTTGTTTAGGTATTATTAGCAATTATTAGCATGTACCTTCCAATTTTTCGTTTAAGAAGTGATATTTCTGATTTATTCACAATATTGCAATTTATTAAAGAATCATTTAAAATATATTTAACCTGAAATTAATAGCAGATAATTATCTAAAAAAATAGTCACAGGTTGCATTTTTTCTAAATGAAAGTTTTAAATAGATTCTTTTTCATAACCAACAACCTTATAACAACAAGAATATAAATGTTAATAAAATAAAACAGATTTATGTGAATTCAGTGATATCAGTTTATGCGCGTTTCATATTTATGAATCTCATAGGAATTGCCTTGAATTAAGCTGAATTACAGAAATATACCTATACCTATACTTTTGAACACATCTTTCCACATGTTCAGTTGTGTACATATTTTACTTACTTTTATCGCTATACTGCCCACAAATTTGTAAATTTATGCAAAAAAAATTTTAACAACAGAAAAGATAGTTTATCTTGATCAAATGCACAAATTATATTCCTAACAGTTCACAAAACTTAAAAATGAATAATAATTACTACATAAAGAAAATCATTACTTTATTTAACACCTTTACAATTCATAAAAATAGTAACAATTGGTGTCTTACTTTTCATGAAAATTATCAAACGAATTACCTAAAACGTTCAAATTATACAGTTTAAATCCTACCATACATCACTGTATGTTAAGGAACAAAGAGGTCAGTTACAAAGAGAAACATTAAAATGTATTTAACATATTTTGATTATTATTAAGTCCTTTTTTTCACATCTGGAAAGAAAACAACATGACATTGTGATATTTTTTACCATAATTATCAAATTACATAAAAAAGAGAAAATCAATACTTACGCATGAAAAGTAATTCCAGGGATCTTTTTCGAAAATCTGTTTGTGCATCCATATACAACACAAACTGGCATGCTTCAAAAAGAAAAGAAAAAAAAAATATTGCAATTACAGACTTCCTTGCACAAGTCACAGCGATAACAGGAACATGGCCGCCAAGCTTCACTATTTTAGTTGAACCTTCCCTCCTTCTATTCTAACCTCCTTGCTAGTTTCCTCCTGATTCCTCCCTGATCATTTGCGCAGGTTCACGCGCAGCGTGCTTATGTCAGGGAGCTCGGCATGCCGAAAGGAATCAGCTGGCACCGAAGCCGTGCCGTCAAGTTACGAAAGTGCTGCGCATTACTCAGTGCAAATTAATTTCTTTTATTAGTTTTTCTACAGTATTTTTCTTTTTAAGTCGAATACATATTTACATGTTGATATTGATTTTTGGTTGTTTCTCATTTTATATCAAATAATATATTATTTTGATTTGTGTATAAAAGAATTACTGATATGTAGCGAATAGTTTATCCAACAGATGGCAGTATCTGCCAAGCTCCTTTGGTAATTGTCAATGCGCATGCGCAAGTGGAGTGAAAAAAGAAGTATGTTATGAGGAGAATGAGCTTTCGTTAATAATGTTGCTGCGCGTTTTCGCTGCGTAAATAAAAGTATATTTTTATATCATAGATGTTCTTTACTCTCTAATGCGAAGCACTAGGTTAGTGCACGAATCTCTTCTGATTCAGAAACCATTTTCAAACCGTGGATCACCACAACAAAAAGTGGCGTCCGTGACAGGACGGATTAGTTAGGTAAAGGACACTTTTGATGGTTTAACAGCAGAAATGGAAGCCTTGAAAGTAAGAAGAATACCACTGCGTGCAGCCTTCACGAAAGCATATAATAAGCCTACATGGACATTTGAATGAGTCAGAATTGAACAGTGATGTTCTATTATCGTCCCTGGAAATTCTGGAAGATAAAGGAATTCGACTACAACAGTTGGATGAAGAAATATTGGATCTCCTATCAAAATCGAAAGAAGTCTCGCAAGAAGAATATACTAAAGAATTTGAGTCATGTGAGACTTACAAGGAGAAATTAATAGCAGCCAGGATGAAAGTGAAGCAAATCACTGTGAAAATAGAGAAAAATTTCCTGACTCATGCATCGGTAAATGAAACCAGAACTGTTGATTCAAGAACAACGGCAACGAATTTGAAGCTTCCGAAAATAAATTTGATTGAATTTACAGGTGATCCACGACAATGGTTGAATTTCTGGAATACCTTTAGTAAGATACACGAAGATCCAGTGCTAGATGATCATTTGAAATTCGTATATCTGATCCAGGCTACTGCTGCCAAATCGAAAGCACGGGAAATAGTGCAGAGTTTCCCGACAACTAAAGAAAATTATCCGAAAGTCAGCGAATATTTAAAGAATCGTTTTGGACGTGAAGATATTCTTATACAAGTGTACGTTCGGGATTTATTGAATCTTGTGTTGATAAATAATAATGCAACCAAAAAGGACTTTGCGCTATCATCGTTGTACGACAGTTTAGAAACAAAACTGCGTGCTCTGGAATCTCTCGGTGTGACTGAAGATAAATACGCTAGTGTTATTTTTCCGTTAGTTGAATCTTGCCTGCCCCCTGACATCTTACGCGTGTGGGAGAGGGAACGGGAGAGCTCGTCACAACAAGGTAAGAGCGATCTTGAATCTATTCTTCTGTTTTTGAAAAATGAAGTGATATCTGAAGAGAGAATTAAATTAGCGCGTTTTTCTTTTGATAAAAGTAGAAAATCTAAAAGTTACATTAATGATGAGTCTAATATTCCTACTTGTAATGATTTGTATACAGGAGACAAATTTAAAGAAAATGCTCCTATTAAGAAAGTTGAGGAATCGTGTTTATTTTGTGATAAGCCACATTTAACAGAAAAATGTTTTAAAGCTAGTACGCTTACATATCAGGATAAAAAAGATTTAATATTTAAGAAGGGTTTATGTCTATTAAGCTTGAAGAAAAACCATATTTCTCGTAACTGTAAGTCCAAGGTTAAGTGTTTAATTTACCAGAAAAGGCATTTGGCAGTAATGTGTCAACAAGTTCCTTCTCAATTGAAAGAGACTAAACAAGTAGAGCCTGTGGCGAAAAATGAGGTCAATGTTTTGGCTAGCAGATCCGCGAGCTCCGATGTGTTACTACAAACATTAATCGTAAGGGTAAAAAATGGCAACAGGGAAAGGATAGTCAGAGGGATTATAGATACGGGTTGCGAGAGAAGTTATTTAACGAAAGATATTACAGATTCTTTGAAATGTAACAGTGTTGGTGAAGTGAAATTAGTTCATAAATTATTCGGAGGTGTAGAAACAAAAGAAAAATTGCATTCTAAATATATAGTTAATTTGAGTAGCCTTGATAATAAATATGTATGTAGTGTGCATTGTTTAAGTGAATCTGTTATCTGTTCTGATGTAAAGAAAATACCTAAAGGTCCTTGGTTGAAAGAACTTCGTAAATTAAATATTCAAGTGTCAGATGTAGAGGGTAATGCTCCCAAAAACGAAAGTGACATTAAATTGTTGATAGGTTCTGATATTGCTGGAAAATTATTCACCGGAAATATTAAATGTTTACAAAGTGGTCCGGTCGCGATGGAAACAAGTTTGGGATGGATTTTAATGGGTAAAATTCCAGCGAAGGAATCTTCGGGTATAAATGATTCTCTTGCATGTGTTTCTTTATTGCTAAACGAAAGATCAGCAAAAAACTTGTGGAAGTTAGACGTTATTGGTATAAATGACCCAGTTGAGTCTAAAAAGAAAGCTGAAACTCATGAGGAGACCATGCAGTATTTTGAGGAAAATTTGAATTTGGATTCAGACGGGAGATATGAAACTGCATTACCTTGGGTATTGGACCCCTCTCGCTTGTCTAATAATAAAACGTTGGCAGAAAAACGCCTGACTAATACGCGAAGGAAATTATTAGATTCGAATCAAATTAAAGTTTATCAGGAAGTATTTGATACTTGGTTGAAGGAACGAATTATTGAAGAGGTAAATGAAGGCGAAGTAGATAGAGAGCACTATTTGCCTCATAGGCCTGTTTTTAAAGAATCTAGCGAAACTACGCGAGTAAGGCCAGTTTTTGATGCTTCGGCACACGCCAAAGGAGAACTTTCCTTAAATGATTGTCTTGAGAAAGGTCCCAATCTAATAGAAATAATTCCAACATTGTTGAATCGTTTTCAGAAATATCCTCTTGCAGTAATTTCAGACATTGAGAAAGCCTTCTTGCAGATTGATATAAGAGAGAAGGATAGAGATTATTTGCGTTTCTTTTGGTAAGGTGCAGAAGAAGAGAATACTAAAATTTACAGACATAGTCGCGTGGTTTTTGGGCTTAACTGTAGTCCATTTTTGTTAGCCGCTACGTTGAACTATCATTTAAATCGTGCCCCAGATCAGTTTGCAGTTACAGCCAACATTTTGAAGGAGTCCTTCTATGTTGATAATTGCCTGACTAGTTTTAAGAATGTTGAAGAATTGAATAGATTTGTACTAGAATCGAGAATGTTATTGTCACTGGGAAAGTTTAATCTTAGAGGATGGCAGTCGAATTGTGAAACCGAAATAATTCCCATCTCTAAATTAGATACATTCGTTTGCGTTTTAGGGTTAAACTGGGATTTGAAGGATGACACTCTTTCCTGTAAAATTGAGTCACTAAAGAAAGAGGAGATTGTCGCGAGTAAACGAACACTCCTTTCTTGCGCGCATAAGTTATTTGACCTAGTAGGCTTCCTTTCTCCCGTTACCCTGTTCCCAAAGGTGATATTGCAAGAGTGTTGGAAATTACGATTAAATTGGGATCAAAAATTGCCAGAACATTTAGAAAAGAAATCCATGCAATGGGTAAAGGAAATGAAACTGCTGTCTGATGTCAAAATTCCTAGATGGCTTAATATTGACAGATTGGTTAACGGAGATGTAAGTCTTCATGTTTTCAGCGATGCCAGCACGCATGCATATGCTACCTGTATTTTCCTAAGAGTGAAGACCGAAAATAAGATTTATTTAAATTTTGTGCAAGCACGCACTAGAGTTAAGCCTTTAAAGAGTATATCCATTCCTCGTTTGGAATTATTATCCTGCTTAATCGGAGCACGCTTGGGACGTATGGTCTTTTCAGATTTGAACATGCCAAATTTAAGAACATTCTTCTGGACAGACTCAACAACCGCTTTGTGCTGGATCCAGCGAGACGTACGGTGGGGAACTTTCGTTTGGAATCGTGTCCAAGAAATCAGAACACTTACAAAAATAGAAGATTGGCATTACATCCCTTCGGAGCTGAATGCCGCCGATCTCCCTTCTAGAGGCTGTTCAGTTAAACAGTTTTTGCTGTCGAAATGGTGGGAGGGCCCATCATGGCTGTTAGAACCAGAATCGTCATGGTCAAAAGGCACCGATTTGCCGGACGAAGAGATCATAAATTCAGAAAGGCGTAAATCAGTATTGACAACTCTTAACAAAGATTCTAAACCTGACAATTGGTATTACAGGTACTTTTCATCCATAAAGAAAATTGTACGCATGTTAGGTTGGATTCTTAGGTTTTACTTTAAATTACGAAGAATTACAAACGAAACCTCCAAAATTTCGTCAGTTTCGGAAATTGAAAGAGCTGAGATAACTCTTATGTTATTGGTTCAAAGAGAATCATTTAAGAGTGTGAACGATGATAAAATTAAAGACCTCAGACCTATAGTTGATCGTGATGGTTTGATCAGAGCTAAAACCAATATTTCTTATCGCGACGATACTGATGACTTTAAGTTTCCTGTAATTTTGCCATCTGATCATGCAGTAGTAAAATTACTAATAATGAATGCACATAATGAGCTGCTGCATGCTGGTACTTCTATGGTGATGTCTCATTTGCGGGAAAAGTATTGGATCCTCAAAACTCGAAACTGCATTAGAAAATGTGTTAAATGTCAAAGATTTAAATCCAAAAGTTGTGATGTAACTCCAGGAATTTTGCCGAAAGATATAGTACGTGATGCAAATGTTTTTGAGATGGTGGGTGTCGATCTGGCAGGACCCCTCTGCTATAAAGATGGTCGAAAAGCTTATATTGTTCTTTACACATGTGCGGTCTATAGGGCCATTCATCTGGAGTCAGTAACATCCTTGACAACTGAAGCTTTTTTCCAGTCATTGAGACGTTTCCTTTCTCGTCGCGGAAGACCATCTATAATATACTCAGACAATGGCAGTAATTTTAAAGGAGCGGAGAGCCTTCTGCATACAATTGATTGGGAGAGTCTGCGATCAAAGGCCGCTGAGCAAAGAATTCAGTGGAAATTTATTCCTCCTTCCGCACCTTGGTGGGGCGGTTGGTGGGAACGTTTAGTTCAAATGGTGAAACAGATTCTGAGAAAAGTTCTAGGTCATGCTGCCCTGGATTACGAGGAGCTGCTTACAGTACTATGCGACTGTGAGAGAGTAATCAATACTAGGCCACTTACCTACGTGTCGGAAGACGTTGAAGATTCATCCCCATTAACTCCAGAAATGTTCCTGCGGGAGATTTCCAAATCAGGAGTACCTGATATCGATACAGTGGATAAGGAAAAACTGCGTAAACGAGCTAAGTATCTACAAAAGGTGAGAGAACAACTTAGAACAATATTCCGTGTGGAATATCTAGGACAGTTACGTCAGCAGTCCATTAAAAACTCTATAGCTAAACCTCTCCAGGTGGGTGAAATTGTTCTACTTGAAGATAACAACAAAAAACGTGCTTTTTGGAACCTGGCGCGTGTCATACAGCTGCTACCTGGTCGTGATGGACAAATAAGACTTGCTGTCATAAAAACGGAGACTTCTGAGTTTCTGAGACCAGTGCAAAGACTGTACAGACTTGAGCTGGATAACCCAGTCCAAAAGGATATGACTGAAAATATTCCTATGACTACCAGCAGTGGTAGAACTGTGAAACCAGTGATACGTCTGTGAAATGTTTTGTACTTGTTTGAATACTTTGTAATAATTTGATTTATTTTTATTTTTCTAGGTTTAGTATTATCTGTTAATATGTCTAGGAAATTATGGAATGCTGCATCTCCAGGTAAATTTGTATTTCAATTTAATTAGAACATCTTGGTAGGCATAATTTTATACTTCAATATTGTATACTGTACTATTATGCATATATTATACTTAACAGATGTGTGAATTTACCTCCCAGTAAATTCAGGTGGGAGGAATATGTAGCGAATAGTTTATCCAACAGATGGCAGTATCTGCCAAGCTCCTTTGGTAATTGTCAATGCGCATGCGCAAGTGGAGTGAAAAAAGAAGTATGTTATGAGGAGAATGAGCTTTCGTTAATAATGTTGCTGCGCGTTTTCGCTGTGTAAATAAAAGTATATTTTTATATCATAGATGTTCTTTACTCTCTAATGCGAAGCACTAGGTTAGTGCACGAATCTCTTCTGATTCAGAAACCATTTTCAAACCGTGGATCACCACATTCATTCATTCATCTATACATCATCGCCCAAAGCTATTACAGATGCAGATATCAAAAGCTAGGAGCTCATTTCTTGTCTACTGAAGGCGTCATTTAAGAAGAGATTTTTAAAAATTCGGCACCCAATGGAGGGGAGGGCAAAAAATGTTTTTACGTTTTTTCATATAAGGAAGAAACAGATGTACACGAGAGTCTTGCTTTAAAATGTATGGACCATGAATACTTAAAAACCAGTTTCAGAAGTTCGACCCCCCAAGGACCCTTACCCTTGAGAATTCGGCCCCCAAGGGGGTAGGGGGCTGTGGTAATACAATTTTTATTAAGGTAGCACAATAATTGAGACAGATCGTAATAATCATAACAATAGAATAGAATAAATATTATTTTGTCTTTCATTGTTATGGGTTACCAGACTGGCAGTATTGTAATAGGCAAGTCGCCACAGGGGCAAAACATGTTTTCACATATTTCTTCACACTTTAGATATCCGTAAGATTCAGTGGTGGATAAGGCTGGTGCGGTTATGGGCTGATCAAGAAATTCGAACAATCGAATTGACACAGATGACTCGGCGAGATAGCCCTGCGAGGGAGGGTATGTGCGTAGAATTAATACTTTCTCTGAAAAGTATATCTTCCAATGGTATACAAAATGCACAGATACGACAAATGGCAAAATCTATTCTGGATAAAATATCAACTTTTAGAATAATTTTGTCTGCTCGTGTATATTTGAAAATATTTCAGTATACTGAGCCAGTAATGAAATATTTGCAGACTAAAGGATTAGATTACATGCTAGCATATAATATAGTTAGGGAGGCTGCAAGCTCTTTAAAAGCCATCTCTAGAAACTACAATTTAACATTTAATGCATCAAAATTGTTTGCAACGAATTACAATAATAAACTAGAAAGGCTGGGCTGTGATATAAAAGAAGAGCTACCTGTTAGAAGATACCAAAAGTGAAACAATTAGACGATGAAGAATCGGCCGACTATAATTTAAATTGCTCTATCAAACAAGTTATTGTCTTTACTTTTATATTGGATAACGCCATTTAATCGATAAATAGTAGGTTTAAAGGGCATAGGAAGTTGTATGAAGACATATCACTTCTCGATCCCCAAAACATTTCGAAGGCATTGTCGCCGAACACTTTCGACTATTTTTCTATATTATTAGGGCATTATGCAGGTGTAACAGCTGGTTAAAATTCTTAAGGATGAATATCAGGACCTAGTAATTAAATGTGAAATAATAAAAAATTCAACTGAAAATCATTATTCTGAATCTAATATTGAGTCAGAAAGAGAAAATCTCTATCTATTCATGAGCATTCATCCACTCATCCAAAGCTAAATGCAATTTCTTGTGTGCATATAAATTACTCTTGAAATATAATTTATGTAGTATTGTGTATGCCAATGTCTGTTTTGCTTATACGTTTGTACTCGCCCTATCTATAACGATGAATGTGAAATAACTTTTTCAAAATAAAAAATTGTAAAAAGTAGATTAAGGAGTGCAATGAAGCAAGCTAATTTGAAGTAATTACTATTGATGAACATAGAAAAGCAAAAATTAAAGATATGGAGGAAATATTTGCCCAGGCACATGGAATTAAAAAATCTTTAAATGGCTAATTATGAATCAGCGGCTGTTTTGTTTATATAATATTTAGTCACTGTTATTTATTGTTTGTAGTTTATTTGAATATATATATATCTGAATAAGGTGTTACTTTTCTGTAAAGGTAACACTTTATTCAGATATTCCGTCAAAACCGCTGCTGTGCGTTGAGCCGTATGTGGACGAGCATTGTCATGCAGGAGCACAAAACTTGCAGTAAGCATTCCATGCCTCTTGTTTCAAATGGCGCATCACAATTTCCACAGTGTTTCACAGTAACGGTAAGCGTTTACTGGTTCACCACGTGGAAGGAACTCAATGAGCAGAATGCCCTTCTTGTCCCAGAACACTGTGCACATCACTTTGCGTACCGATAGCGTCTGTTTGAATTTCGTCCCGGCTGGAGATCCACTATGCTGCCAATGCATTGACTGCTGCTTGTTTTCTGCGGTGAAGTGCAGAATCCAAGTCTGATTGCCGTGCCGATCCCATCGAGGAACGTGTCGTCGTCATCGTGATACCGTTACAGAAATGTCAGTGCTGCTCCTAAGCGTTCAATTTTGTGTTCAGATGTCCGGTTTTTCGGCACCCACCTGGCACACAATTTTTTGAACAGCAGGTGCTTAGTGACAATCTCTTGCAACAAGGATTGTGATATCTGCAGAAAATGGCTGCTCAGCTTCGTAATCGTGAAGCGATGGTTCTCCATCACAAGCTGCCGCACAAGCTCAACAAGATCATCATTGATGAGGGACTGTCTGCCACTGCACTCTTCATTATGAGCCCTTTGACGACCTTCTGAAAACTGCCAACACCAACGATGCATCATCTGCTTTACTCATGATGTTTGTCCCATAGACCTGACAATTAATTTCAATTGGCGCAGTACTTGCATTCAAGAACTTTATCACTGACCCAACCTCGCAGGCGACAGGAGAAGGAATAAGAGCTTCCATCTCGGACCACTGCAACCACGCTACTGGCACGAGGCACAAGCGTCTAGCCCCTCAGATGCTAGTTTCCTCCTGATTCCTCCCTGATCATTTGTGCAGATTCCCGCGCAGCGTGTTTACTCCAAAAAGCTTGGAGTGGTCAAAGCCGTTTTTTTAAAACGACACGCGTTTAAAACGTTGCAAACTTGGTGCGCATTACTGAATGTAAATTAATCTCTTTTATTAGTTTATCTGAAATAGTTTTCTTTTTAACCCGGCGGAAGGCGCACAAAGAAACGTTACTAGAATGGGCGCGTGGGGTATCACATACCCCAATATTTAAAATACAATAAAAATAGTATTATTTAGTTTTAAAACTTTTTTTGTTCTCGTGTATTATAAATAAGTGAATAATAATTGGGTTTCAAAAAAATTAATTTCCGAAATAATCTTAGAGTTAAAATTAAGATAAATGAAAATAATAAACATCATGCCTCTAAGTTTCATTGCATCTGTAATACACCATGCTTTTTTTATTTCTTCACACTTTGAACGAAATTCATTCATGTGTTCTTGGCACAGAATGTTTTCACATTTTAAACATTGCATTCACGTTCTTCTGTCCTTGGCGCGAGGGCAAAAAATTTAACACATCTTTCATACTTAAATGTTTCTAATTTCATGTATTCGTTTTACTTCTTTATCGAAACTTCTGCTTTTGTTTTGCATGCAGTATGTCAATTTCTTGGAAAAGTATTAATCTCTGATCTTTGTTCAATACTTTTTTTCATTAATTGTAATGCTAAGTCCTTCAAAAACAGACTTCTGTTTCTTGTCTGTGGATTAGCAGTAGAATGTAATATAATTTAAGCATTTATTACAGCAACATTCAGTGCAGAAAAGAAAATTACCATTGGCCACTTTCTCGTTATACTGGCAATTGAATAATTGGCTGACATTTCATCCCCTATATCCACTGCTCCTTTAGTCATATTATTAAAACATATAATTCCTAACGTTTTATTTTCTCCAATTATCAATCTTTAATTATCTATAGTATGATCGTTATATAATGTTATAATGATAGTTATATAAAGCATGTGGCGTTCCGACAGATACTTCAACTTCTATTCATGAGATGGCGCCACGTGTAAAATCCAGTTCTTAATCGGAGCAGCAAAGCGACATCTTTACTCACTCAGACTTCTCGTCGGACAAGTGTACGCGACGCTAGCACGAACTGTGTTCCGAGCTCTGTGTTGATCTCTGCAATGTAATTTAAATTGTAATTTAGTACTTAATATATTCTTTTGTTATAGGAGATTGTCTACTCTTATTTTCTTTAATTATATCATGCAGTAAGCACACACGACCACCAAAAGTGGTGACCTTTTGACTGAGCACGCTACTGACAATGGATTTTCAACGACCCTAAGCCACGTGCATCCAAGGCATTCTGAAGAACTGACTAAAAATAACAACGAATACGGACATTAAACGTATGCTACAACGTACCCCTTCAATTATTTCTAGAAGTATTGATATATATTGCTTGTGTTTTTTTCAAAGTCGTGCATATCATCGCAAGGAGCTTCAGCAAATCATCAATGTGATCTGTTCCGTTCCGCTGACTTCGCCGTCGTGCATTAATTCTTTGATCATTCAACTTTTGTGACAAATGTGCTACAACAGTGATTTTCGCTAAATGTGCCACATCAGTAACTTTTGTGCAACGTGCTACGGCAAAATTCTTTTCTCAGTGTTCGAAAGTAGTGAATTGTTTTCCCATGTGCTACAGGAGTGATTTCCTTTTTCCTTCGAACGTGCCTTAGCAGTGTGAAGTGGTGATTTTGTGTGTACGCAATACAAAATTAACGCATCATTTTTTCTCAAATAGGGCTTTCTTTTCAAATGCATTTCGGTAAAATATTATTTGTGTGTGTAATTGCTGACCCTGTATTATTTGTGTGTGTATCATTACGTAAATTTTTTATGCATGGTTAAAATATTTATTGTTATGGCAAAATATCAATAGTGTATCATCTTGCTACAATATTTGTGCTGTTAAGTGTTTATTAATTAAAGTGAAAATTATCTATCAGTATGCCCGACGATATTCCACCAGAGCCACAAATCACACGCGTTGCGGTGAAGCCACCGCCTTTCTGGAAAAATAATCCTTCATTGTGGTTTGCTCAGATCGAAGCACAATTTTCTATCGCTCGCATTAGTGAGGATTCTACAAAATTCAACCACGTAGTTGCAGCAATTGAGTCTGATATTCTGAATTCAGTGCATGACTTAATTCTCAAACCACCTGATTGTGATAAATACTCCAAACTGAAACAGCGGCTCATTGAAATCTATTCAGAAAGTGAATCTTCAAAAATACGTACTTTACTACAAGGACTTGAACTTGGAGATCAGCGACCTTCATACTTGCTGTCACGAATGCGTGATCTGGCAGGAAGCCATTTTAGTGACGACTTGTTGAAGTCACTATGGCTTTCGCGTCTCCCTAATAACATACAAATAATTCTCGCTGCTTCCAATGAAGATCTAACCCGTTTAGCAGCAATGGCTGACAAAATTAATGAACTTGTTAATCCAGCTTATGTCAGTGCTGCTAATGCTGCACCTTCCAGTTCATCCCTCGAACAAAAAGTGGCTGAATTGACCAAAAAAGTATCTGAACTCTCTACAAGTCTTCATGCTTCACGGAGATACAATCGATCAAATCAGGGCCCACGTAATAAATTTCGTGCCCGAAGCAGGAGTCAATCTCGTCACAATACTCGAACGCAGTACAAAGAACCCACAAGTGGCACATGTTTTTATCATATGAATCTTGGCGCGCAAGCTCGCAAGTGTGCCCCTCCATGCACTTTTGAACAAGCGGGAAACTAAATGGGCGGTCTTCTGCTGGCCAACAGAATGTCCGCCACATCGACAGAATAGTACTGGCTGATCGTTCAACTCAGTTATGTTTTCTAGTAGATACTGGAGCTGACATATCAGTGCTCCCGAGAACTAAAACAAATGCTCACCAACTTAATAAACTTGTACTGTATGCAGCCAATGGTACCCAAATTGCAACCTACGGCACCAAACTATTGACACTTGATTTAAACTTGCGCCGGACATTCAACTGGCCTTTTATTATTGCGGATGTAACTCAAGCAATTATTGGTGTCGACTTCTTGACACATTTCCACCTTCTAGTGGATGTCAAGAATAATTGCTTAATTGATGCTACAACTCAGCTGACATCACAGGGCCAAGCTTCTCACGTATCAAACGTACCTACCAACATAAGTGTTTTATCGGGCAGCACACGGTTTCATCGGTTATTAGCAGAATTCCCTGACATTTTAAACCCATCCAAATCAGGGCAGCATACTCATCAGCCAGAAGTGTATCATCACATTGAAACACATGGCCCACCTGTATTTTCCAAGCCTCGTCGTCTTTCTCCAGAGATGCTAAAAGCTGCTCGCAAAGAATTTGAATTCATGCTAGCACAGGGAACCATTCCCCCATCTAAAAGTCCATGGGCCAGTCCACTTCACATGGTTAAAAAGTCTAATGGTGACTGGCGGCCGTGTGGAGATTATCGTTGACTTAATGCCATCACAGTCCCTGACAGATATCCAGTCCCACATATCCAAGACTGTACCCATCTTTTTCATGGAACAAACATATTTTCTACCCTCGATCTTGCCAGAGCATATCATCAGATCCCAGTGCATGCTGAAGATGTGCCCAAGACCGCAGTGACTACACCATTTGGTCTCTTTGAGTACTTATATATGCCATTTGGCCTTCGCAATGCTGGCCAAACATTTCTGCGTTTCATACACCAAGTACTGTCTGGTCTCGATTTCTGCATCCCATATTTTGATGATATCCTGGTTGCATCCACAGATGCGGAAGAACATTTTAAACATCTGCGTCAGATTTTCACTCGCCTTAAAGATCATGGATTAAAACTAAATCCATCCAAATGTGTACTTGGTCAACCCTCAGTTTCCTTTCTTGGATGTCTTATCACCCAGAACGGAGTTAAACCTTTACCGGAAAGAGTCAAAGCAATTAACGACCTACCTCAGCCCAAAACCATCTCTGAACTGAAGCGTTTTCTAGCAATGTTAAATTTCTACCGACGCTTTCTGCCAAATGCCGCAAAAATACAAGCCTGCCTACATGAGTTTCTGAAGAATAGCAAAAAAAAAAAAAAAAACGATCAACGAGCTGTCCCTTGGACTGAATCTGCATCTGCAGCATTCGTGCAATGCAAACACGATCTGGCAAATGCAGCCACACTTTCTTATCACTCACCTAGTGATCAGCTCTCTATAATGGTAGATGCATCTGACACGGCCATAGGAGCAGTGCTTCAAGCCCATACCACTAAAGAACTTTCCCCAATGGCATTCTTTTCCAGAAAACTTACTACTGCAGAAAGGAAATACAGCACATATGACAGAGAGCTACTTGCTGTGTACTGTGCTGTTAAATACTTCCGGCACAACTTGGAAGGACACGACTTCATCATTTTCACCGATCATCGACCATTAACCTTCGCTTTTAGGAAAAACTCTGACTCATGTTCTCCTCGTCAGCTTCGACATCTGGATTTCATCGCCCAGTTTAGTACAGATATCAGATATGTCTCTGGTACTGATAATTGTGTCGCTGATGCCTTGTCTCGGGTAAACAATATCAACCTCACTACCCCAGATTTCTCTGAAATTGCAAAAGCTCAATTGCATGATGAGGAACTCAAGAACCTAATCTCAAATCCACAAACCTCCCTTCAGTTACAACCGCTGCACATTGATCCAACGCTTAAAATTTACTGTGACATAGAGAACAATAGAATACGTCCCTATATTCCTGTCAATTTTAGACGTGAAGTGTTTAATGCCTTGCACAATTTGGCACATCCTGGAATCCGTGCCACCAAAAAGCTGATCGCAGACAGATTTGTCTGGCCAGCAATGAATCAAGACATCACAGAATGGACTCGTTCATGTATTAGATGTCAACGGTGTAAAGTATCCCGTCACACTCACAGCCCCATTCAACAATTTAACCTTCCAGCAAGACGCTTTGATCATGTGCACTTAGACTTGGTTGGCCCGTTGCCTCCTTCAAATGGTTACACTTACCTCCTCACTTGTATTGATCGGTACACAAGATGGCCTGAAGCCATTCCTATTGAAAATATATCCGCTGAAACTGTAGCTCGAGCATTCATCTCCCAGTGGCTTTCAAGATTTGGCATGCCTACCACCATCACTACTGACCAAGGCCGACAATTTCAATGTCATTTGTTCGCATCCCTCACCTCTCTTCTTGGCATTCGCCATATTCGCACAACACCATACCATCCATCTGGAAATGGGATGGTGGAACGCTTTCACCGATCTCTCAAACAAGGTCTGAAGTGCCACAGTAGCACACACTGGACAGAAGCCTTACCCCTAGTCTTGCTTGGTCTTCGCACAGCATTCAAAGAAGACATTGGTAGCACTTGTGCTGAAATGTTATATGGTGCAACCCTCCGTCTGCCAGGTGAATTCTTTCACCCAGAATCTACTCCAGTTATCGACCCTCCAACATTCCTTCAACGTTTACGTGAGACCATGAGCAATATCTCGCCAACCCCAGCATCTTCGCATAACCAGCCAAGCTATTTTGTACATCCTGCGCTTGAGACATCTTCGCACGTATTCGTGCGCAACGATGCAATTAAGCCAACTTTAACACCTTCATACGATGGTCCATTCAAAGTTGTCAAACGAACACCGAAACATTTCACCATCATCTGCAATGGCAAACAATCAGTGATTGGAATCGATCGTCTCAAACCAGCATTTCTAATGCAAGATCCAACAACTTCCTCATCAACATCACTCCCGGAAGAAAGCTTACATCCCGTTAAAGAGCAACCTAAAACTACCAGATCTGGAAGAAAGGTTAAATTTAACCCAAAGTACTTATAACGTACCGATGGTACTTGGGGGGGGGAGTACTGTGGCGTTCCGACAGATACTTCAACTTCTATTCATGAGATGGCGCCACGTGTAAAATCCAGTTCTTAATCGGAGCAGCAAAGCGACATCTTTACTCACTCAGACTTCTCGTCGGACAAGTGTACGCGACGCTAGCACGAACTGTGTTCCGAGCTCTGTGTTGATCTCTGCAATGTAATTTAAATTGTAATTTAGTACTTAATATATTCTTTTGTTATAGGAGATTGTCTACTCTTATTTTCTTTAATTATATCATGCAGTAAGCACACACGACCACCAAAAGCATAAGAACAGTTTTTCCTTTTTTAGGAACATCAGGAATTAATGTTTTATCTTTTTCGAAACCAAAACATTGTAGAAAACATTCTTAGTTTCATCTTCAGTTTCCGAAATGCAATCTTCATCGCTTTCAAATATTTCTAATAAATCTCGCATGCGTTGCATCTCCAGTTCATAGGGACTCATTCTTTTTACCATAATGCAGTTAGAAATTTTTAAGAATTTAATGTCAAGTACTTTAAAATCACTTGCGAGTAGAAATATTTACTGTTACACTCTAGAAATAAATTTCTGAACTAAATATTCAGTCAGAAAAACACTTACACGGACAGGCACGTGGGGAGTGACATACCCCAGTTGCACAAAATACCGATAAATCTTTTTCTGAAATACACAGGCAAAGAAAACGCGGTTCTGAAAGTCAACCACAACCATAAACTCAGCTACTGAAAGCAGCACAGAATTTCAGTTTAACAAGTTAAGAATATTCCACTTTTATATAGGGTTGGGGTATGATACACCCCATGCGCCTTCCCGCGGGTTAATTGGTATACATATTTATTTGTTTAGATGTTTTATTATAAATCCATACATAAAGGAAGAATTCCTGATTTATTCACCTACAGATCATCGCCCAAAGCTATTAGAGATATCAAAACTTAGGAGCTTATTCCTTTTGTACCGAAGATGTTATTTAAGAACCGATTTTTAAGATTCGGCGGGCAAAACGCGTTTTTATGTTTTTTCATATAAGGAAGAAGCAGATGTACATAAAATTCTTGCTTTAACTCTTTCGCATCGAGAGAGGGCAAAATCTCAATTCCCCAAACATCGAAAACGCCCGTATCTAAGAATTTCTCCTGGAATGCTTTTCCTTCCCCCATGACAAGTTGAATACTACAGTGCTAACAATAGCCTTACTTAAGTAAAGCGAGAACTTCATTCTTCGAAGCTTTGACACTGCGTGAAGTTCCCCTTGTAACGGGATTGCAACTTCGGGCATCAAAAGCTAAACACTGACAGTAAACAAAGGAAAGGAAGGAACAAAGAAAACAAGGAAGCTACTTTTAGTAGCTTCAAAAGAATGATTGACATGTGATTTAACCACACCTGAAAGCAATGAGTAATGCAGTAACGTGATGGGGGAAAGCACTGGGTAGGAAATTATTCGGGCATCCAGCCGATGTCTGAATGCTCGGGCGCTTGGGGCCACTTCGATGCGAAAGAGTTAAAATGTATGGAATATGAATACCTAAAAACCAATTTCAAATGTTTTCAAAATTTGGCCCCGAAGGGGGGCAACGTGTTCTTTACATATTCCTTCATATCTCAGATATCTATAAGACAATCTTATGAATTATTGCTGTAAAATGTAAGGAATACGGATAAATGCTGACATCAACATGTGTGGGGAGGGGGACTGATTGGCATAAAATACAAGTTTACATAATGTACAAGTAAGCCTTATTCAAGGTACAGGAATACCAGGTACCTTTACCAGGTATGTAAAGCTAGTTAGCATTAAAAAAATTAAGGTTTCTACCATTTAATGTTATTAATAATTAAAACCCCAAAATAAAAATGTAGCAGCATGTGGCAATTCACAAAACTGTGATGAGATTGTTACAATGTTCAGTTAGTTTTAAACAATTCTACACATAATAAAATGGCCAGTGCACAACATGTGAATGTACATGGGGTTGAATAATTAGAAAATAAAAAACTTGACAAATATTAAATAGTAGAAAATATTGCTTACTGTTCAAATTTGGGATTGGCTCAGTTTCACCAAAATATATTTATCAACATTTGGTAATAATCTATTGACTGAACAGTATAAAAGTCAATGAATGATTGATTGTATGGACAATATTTGGTACTGTTGGACTTGGGGGGGGGAGGAAGGAAGACAGTAATGCAAGGAGGAAAATAGACTTACTCATTAATCACAGAATACATCAGCCTACCACGACGACCTGAGATAAAGGTTTAAAACCCTGTTCTGAACTTCTACATCTGTTTCTTATCATTTTAAGGATCAGAGTGGGAATTATTTTATTATTAAAGAGAAGTTCTGAAGAATGAGAGAGATATTATATAAATAAGAAAAAAAATATCATTTGACACATATAAAACACTTACAGGCAGTTGAAAGAAGATGTTTTAGATGATAAAAATGGACAAAAGCAATTGTGAATAGGTACTAATGACTATTGTTAAAATATATATTTTTCACTAGATATGTTAAGTTTCTTCTGTGCTATTATGTGTAAAATTTTTGTGATCCAAAATAATTTTTAGAATTGTATTATTATCTGTGAAGTTACTATTTTGTCAGTTCCCTTTTCGTTTTGTATTTGAGAATCTTTTGAGTATTATATTTTTATTAGGTGGAATATTTTTATTAGCACTTGGGAAATGCATTTCTTGTGCATTTAACATATCAGCCGCTTCTAGTTGTAGTGGTGCTGACTTTAGAATCTTGTTTAACACATCACATTGTTTGTCAGATTTTAATGAATCTACTAATTCTAAACATGTTTGTTTTAGTTCATTCTTTCTGTGTTCCCAGGAGCATAGCTAGAGGGGGGCAAGGGGGGCATCAGTTCTCGGGCGCAGAATCCAAGGGGCGCCAAACTGATGTTACGACATTTTAGAATTAAATCTTTTCCATCCTTAGCGAGCAGTAGGAGGCGCGAAATCTTCAGTTGTCCCTGGGCGCTGAAAACCCTAGTTACGACTCTGTGTGTTCCAGTAAGAGGGTCTGTGATTTTTTTTTGGCTACTTAATTCAAAATTCATTTTCATCATCTATAATAAGTGAATAATTCATTATGTATTGTAGTTGTAGTATAAGTAGCAGTATTTCTAGTGTGCTGATGTAAGTAATGTATTTAATAAGTAGCAGTATTTCTAGTGTGCTGATGTAATTAATGTATCTAATAAGTAGCAGTATTTCTAGTGTGCTGATGTAAGTAATGTATTTAATAAGTAGCAGTATTTCTAGTGTGTTTGCACATACTCCACCTAACTTATAAGGTATTTCTCCCGCCTTCTTGGTGTGGTGGTCTGCACACTGGGCGCATATTCCAGAGGTCCGTGGTTCGATTCCCGGCGAAGGCATTGCTAATTTTTCAATCCCTCTTGCTTCCAATGTAAAATTCTAATGTCTGTACAGTGGTGCCCGAACTAAAAGGGTGTTAGATGATTGTTCTCCACACCCAGGATTTGGCGATTAGGTAAAGTATTTCTCCCACCTTCTTGGCATGCCTTCATGGTGTGATATGTATCCAGAGGTCCGCGGTTTGATTCCCAGTGAAGGCGTTGCATATTTTTCATCTTGCCTGCTTTAAAAAAAATACCTAATGTCTCTACAAACTGATGAATCAATACAGCTGCATATATATCATTGAATGCATAGATTACACACAGTGCACTGTATGTGACATGTACAAGTTTTGTTACTTTTATCTATAGTGTATATTTCTGTATGTGTTGATGAAACAGACCACCCATTCTCATTCTCTATTACTTATAAACATAGTGTTTCATTTGTTTTATGTCTGATTCTTAAAGCCCAAATCTTACTTGTTAATTTAACTTTATTTGCTGTAATTAAGCAGTTAATCATTTTATCTCTTACAAATCTCATAATACCATGTATAGTGTTATCCAATCTCTTAACATTTTTTCCATGAAGATAAATATATTTTAATGTTCGGTGCATTCGTTCGATGTGCATGTTTGTGTTAACACCACTGTGAAGTCTATAACAGTATGCCCAGCTAGATTAATTTTGTAAATAACATGTTTTAAAGTAATTTGCAAAGGTAATAAAATCCGAATCTTCTTTAAGTAATTTTATAGCTGCTTCTGTCAGTGTATGAAAAGTATGAATGTCTTGTTCTTCTAAGTGAGACCTAATAATTTTATATGTTTTTGCCTGTTTTTCAACACCATTGATTTTCTTTTTTTTTTAAAATTGTTTGTCCAGGCTCTATCAATATGTCATGCACAAAAAAGACGTTTCTGTAATAAACCCATTTCAGACATAAATATTTGTGGTTGTATTTGCCCAACATTTTCTTTAATACATGAAAAAAAATGATAGCACTGGCTGATCACATGGATTAGAAATTAAAAATGCACACGGGAATCCTTGGCACAAATCATCTATTGTAAGTAAAGTTACGAGTTCAAATTTGTATGCATTCACCCCATGTGTACCATCAATACATATACAAGTCAGAACTAAATTTTTTCAGTATCTCTCTTTGTGCTTCTGTCATCATTATCAAAACAAAATCATTTCCTTTTAGAAATCAATATTGTGTACAATATTCACTCATGCTATGTTGATCCCTGGGTTTTATAAAATGAAATGCATGGATGTTCAGACTTTTGCATTTCAGGTACCCACGTATCTACACAAACCTAATCATTTTCATGTTTAACAGAGTTAGAAGACAAATTGAAAGATTTTTTGATGTTATGTAAATCTTGTTTTGTAAGTAAATGAACCTTCTCAAGCCCAGCATCTCATAGAGAATTTCTAATTTCATCTAAAATATTATCCAGAGACATTTTTGCTGCTATGTTTGATGCAATATTTTTTATTTCATCTGTTGTTAAAAATAAGTGATCTAAATCATTCCGATGTCCAATATGTATTTTCTGATATGTGTGTGTGTGTGTGTGTGAGATTATGGCAAAGCCTTGAGGGCTATCTGTCTAAAGGGAGGGATGCCTTCGTGGAGCACTTTCGGTTTAATCCTAGTATCCGGTGCACACGGGATTTGGCTACTTTTGGTGACTTTATGATGAGCAGTAAAAACGGGACATATACGATGAGTAGTTAACGGGTCATTCAAAGAAAATATACAGTTAAACATAGTATATAGTATATATAGTATGTGTGTATAGTATATATATATATATAGACGTTCTTTGGATCATTTTTGGTGTTGGCGATAATTTTCAAAGTCGCGCCAAGGCTGCACCGTATACTAGGATTTTACCGCACTTTCTAAGGGAAACTAGTTCGTATACACGTTACACATGGGGAAAATCACGAAAACGCCCATGCAGCCAGTCCGTTCGCGGGACGAACCTCGGACCGAACTACCAGTGTTCAGCGACTTTACCGCTCGGCCGCTGGTGGGCCCTATTTTTCTGATATGACACTACACATTTGCCATCTGCATGTTCTGTTGCTTTTAATTCAGCTGGGCAATATGCATTTATTTTATTGCTATCAAGGATTTTTAAGTGACGCAAACCTTTACTTTCTGATATAAAATTTCCTGAACAGTGGCATTACACCATGTATATTAAATATGCTTACTCCATAAGAAATTTTGACTTCGTATTATTTTCAATTTCTGCCTTCTATGCCAAAAAATCATCAAATGAATTAAATTCCAGCTCAGTATGATTCAAATCAACATCATGAACATTATTGAAATGAAATATTATTTCTCGCTTTTCAAAATTAGCATAACATACAGGACACACATAATTACCTGTTAGAAGTATGAATTTTATTTTGATGATATTTCCAATTTTTTAGGTCACAAAATTTCAGATAGCAGTCCTCACATTTGTAGCTTGGTGATCGACCACTTTTTAAAGAACAAATAGTGTAGTATTATTAGAGTGTAATGTGTTGGTATGGCGTTTCAAACTGCATTTATTTTGGTACGTTTCTAAGCAATCAGAGCATGCAAAATTATTCTCAGGCACACTAAAATTATTTGCACAATCAACCATACTATTAGAACTTAGTTTTCAGAGACTCAATTAATGTAGTATTATTGTAATGAAATTTATATGCACGGCGTTTCAAATTGTATCTATAGTTGAAAGTTTTAAGCAATCACAGGAAACAAAATTACTCTCAGCCATACTAAAATCATTTGCACAATGAACCATATCACTCGCAACACAATCAGAATTATCAGACATACCACAATTGGAATTATCGCACACGGTTATTCCTTCCTGATTTTGATTCGATTTAGAATCAAAAACACCTTCTGAGGAAACAGAAGTATTTGGCCCTGAAATGGGCAGTTTTTCTTGATTTTGTGCAGAAGATATAATAATCAAAGCAAAATAAAAAAAAAGAGAACTGTATCAGCGATCACACGCTACCACAGCAGTCAAAGAGCAAAGTAAATAATAGTAAATACGAGGCGCCTTCAGGAAAATGACGACATGCGCAGCAAGCTGCGCAGATGTTCAGGGAGGAACCAGGAGGAAACTAGCGTCTGAGGTGCAAAGGCTTGTGTCGGACGGTTAGCTCAAACATGGTTAAAAATGCTAAACGTACGACTAGTTGCGCGGAGACCATCTGCACAACAACATGCCTTCAATGTAGGTCGCCGCTTTTTCGGATGGCCCAAACTGTCCTTTTACTATCGATAGGCAGCTTTTTGCCACCGATAATGAAATGGCCGTTGTTTATCGATTACGAAGGTTTTAATGTTTGGATTCGTGTATAAACTTTGTCAGAAGGAAAATTAATATCGCGAAACCTTGCAATTTAAAGGAATACTTTGCAGACACGAAGTAGAAATTGTTAAAAAAATTTGCTTATTATTATAGAAAATCATAACCATTCGATGATAAGAGTATGTTACGAAGTATGTTATATATCATACGAGTTATGAAAGTAAATGTAAAGATAATGTATGTATGTATGTGAAGTAAATAAAATCCTCTAGAACGCAAACACTTTATTTGGTTATCTAGTTGAAAGTTTGGCCATTTTGTTCTTAAGTATTTATCAACATAAATTTTTATTAATTTTATTGCCGAAGATCTGGTTGATGTTTCCAGATCTGGTCCAAGTTAAAAAAAGAAAAAAATGTTTATAGACATTCATATTCATTAATTTTGTTGCATAACGTGTAATAGAACTCTGTTTGATTTTTATTTGGTTTCATTGACAGCTATTGCATGCTTTTTTTTAATAGCTGATGCTTTAGAAAACCTTCCATACTATATTAAACATTAAACAGAGTATACTATGATAGATTTGAAAATTTTTATTGTTTCTTCAGAAACTCAACAATTGCCTCAATGACTGCTGTATTTTTCATCCTGTCTTATTGTATAAATGCAGTCTGTTGATTTGAAATATAATAATTTAACAGTCAGTGTGTAAAGAAAATCCATTCTTTAGTTTTATAACGAGCAACGTTTTTCAAAATAATCTTATAATTAAAACAGGTTTTCTGAAGTGTATTTATTTCTTTAATGATGTATAAGTCAATGCTACTTAGCTTGTATAGTATTACATTACTGTCTATTTTGACTGGTACCAGTAGGCTAGCCGATAAGATAGCTGAACATTGGATGTTTGATCCAGGTACAAATACTGATGAATGGGATAGCTGATTTTCCTGTTTTTCCTTATGTATTATGTGAATACAAGTCAATTTCTCATAGAAATACCTTCTCAAAGGCATCCTTTACCTAAGGTACATAGCTCTTACTGTAGTTACCTTGTTTTGTGTAACTTAGCATAGCCGTCAAAACCTTAATAATTTTAATACAAAATAACAAAAAAATTTTTTTGCTACCATATTACCATAACAAATTTCACAGGATGCACCAAACTGTGTCAACCATGTGTATGTGCATATAACAATTCTTCAGTTTTTAATAAGCAGCATCACCATTTTGTATTTTTTTTTTTTTTTTTTTTTTTTTTTTTTGTGTGTGTGTGTGTGTATTTATCCAAGTTACAATGATTTTATAACTCATTTTTATTTTTATAACAAATCATACTTTTTTAAATGTGAAATTAATTTTAAAATATGCACTTGTGGAATTTGTCTGCAATGGATGAAATAGTGGTGTGAATAAAATTCTGAAAAATAAAGCTGTATCAAATTATAAAGTTACAGAAGAATGGAATTTGCTATGTTAGTTGAATTTAAATTACCCGGAATCTTTCTCCCTTCGCTGTTGCTATACCACCAAAAGAAAGCCAATTATGAACAGCATCCTGCAAACAAAAACGTGCTTGTAACAAGGTTTATTGATTGATTGGTACAGACTTTAATGGCATATTTGTTACCAAATGAATCTAAAGCAAACCAGTATGAAGGGTAGTTTTACAGGTTAACTTGTTTTCAAATTAGCAACTCTGTAAAAGGGATCATCCAGCTGTACTGACACTACATGTTCTTTCTCATAGCTTGTTATTTGGTTGTAACAGGCAGTTAAGATAAAAACACTTGTAACACTGCTTAATTTTTATGTATGGTAGCCCAGTTACATGACTATAACATTTTTCCACTACTTTTTTTACACTGTAATCTTGGTTTAGAAAGTTATTTACCAAGATTTTGGGATGTTGTATAGGAATATCATATGGAACAACTACAGCCAAATGTATTGTTTCAGAAGAGAGTATATACTCTTACTGAATCATTTCCTGCACTTATTGTTTGATTTGATATTTCCTGTATAGTGGAATGACCATCATGACAACATAGCGTCCTGTAGCTCTTTCTATATAATTCCATTCAGATATTCACACTTTTATTTTTGTAAGTTAATGCAGAAGACAATACATATTTACATCTATTTCTGATAGTTCCAATTTTAAGGAATAATCATGGAGTCTATACTGTTACATAGAAGATGCTAAAAAAATACTTAACAGGGAGTTTAACATTATTCATGCAACAAAGGAGCTGAAGTTTATTGCATTTTTAACAATATGTTAAAACTCATACAAGCATTTATTTCTTTTATTATAGATGTAAATCAATGACCAGTTCCTAAGGTATTGAAAGATAAAAGTCAAGGAAAAGATTTTCAGTTCGTAGTGCCGAAGTATTTTGTTAATATTGATAAAATTCAATTAAAAAAAGATTACTCATGTTATTATGTAGAATTGATGCTAAAATTCTATATTAGAAGCAAGTATCGATTAATTGTGTTAGGTAGAATTAATAAACAGTCAGGCGGAAATTTATTAAATGCATAAAACATAACAAAAGCCAGGGCTGTATTTATTCCTCCATTTAAAAAATTGTGGCTTTTCTATCCAACTGTCTTCAAATCTGTAAATTCAGAAAAAACTCTAAAATTGTAATTTTTTAGAGAGAAGCATTTCCATCAAAAAAATAAATGTTAAAAAAGAATTGAAATACGAAATTTGTGCATTTTATGCAGAAAGTGAAAAGAAAATCATTATTTCATTATAATGTTAATCATAAAAACAGATCTGCTTAATAGTTTTTGTAACAAAAACTTAAAGAAATATTTTTATTCTATTGCATGTCCAGTGATATTAAAAATAGTTTTAAATTTTGATTTTAACTTGAAGATGCCCCAGAGCAGTTGCACGATATCTAAAATTTCTCTGAAACTTAGTTTGAAAACCTTCAAACTACTTGAAAACTTCAAATTATATGAAAAAAGAAATGTAGATGTAAACAGCAGTGATTAAAAAGTTTTAATGACCAAAATATTTTCATTCCATCAGATTATTTGTTTATTTTGAAGAAGACATTAGGATTTTTTTTGAAGCTGAGAGACGTGAAAAACGAGCAATGCCCTCTCCGCGACTAGAACCATTGACCTCCCGAATATGTGCCGAGGCATGCTACGAAGGCAGGAGAAATACCTTATAAAACAATCCGATAATGAGATAACAAGTAGAAGATAAGAATTTTTTTCTTCTGGAAAATTAAAAAAAAAAAAATTCATATTGCATATATACAAGCCTATACCATAAATTATAAGTATATAAAATTCTTGGATTATCTAATGGGGGGAAGTAATAAATGTAAATATTAATATATAAGAAGTAATAAATGTAAATATTTCAATAAATGAATAGATAAAAAATGGCCTTAAACAACCTCATGTTTAAATTACTTGGAGAAATTAATGCCAACAAAAACATTATTATTGAAACAAATGTAGATAATAAACACAAATTGCCTAATGTATTTAATTTGAATATCTGAATCACAGAATTTTCAAATAGAAAGGTTTTACTGAATAATGACCGGGTAAAAGATAAGTTATTATGATGGAATTAGCCTTTGGGTATCGGAAATGGACATGTAGTTGAAGAACGAAAGCTTGCTTTAAATTACAGAGATTTCTAATACATTAATTTAATATATTTTTAAAAATATTTTAATAATATAATACTTTTCTAATACATTTATTTTATTATCCAAAATTATTTTCTAATTAACAGAAAGGTACGGCGTAAGTTTCAGTGATTAATTATCAGAAAGGCTTCTTCTGAATGGTTTAATAATAATAATACAAGGAAATAAGCTTATTTTACACATGCCTTATGGCATAAGAAAAGGAACTTTTGAAATATATTAAAAACTAAAGAGATTTACATATACCATAGAAATGATTTTTAACTCTAAACAAAATTACTGGTTATCGTTTCGGAAACAAAATTCACTACTTGCCCATAGTAAGACCAACTTGTGAAAGATTTTTTGCCAAACTGCAAATCATTGCGTAAGGAAGAAAATTTCCAAAAGCCATTTTGAAATTTTTAATAATATGACTAATAATCATAAGATACTACTTTTTGATCCATAACATGGGATGTTTGAACTAACTAAGAAAAAACTTTAAATTGCATCAGTATTATAACAAGCTAATAAATTTTAAATCACAAAATTCAGTGAACCATATGTAAGACAGCCAGACACAGCTGCTATAAAAATATTTCTACAGAAGTGGTTGTCTTAGGGAGGGGATAATTGATGCCAATGTTGTTAAATTACCACTTTTGTCGTCCTGGTACAGTTTTCTGTCTACACATTTTGAATCTGAAATAATGCATTCAGCACGGCATGCACACTGGGTGTAAGGAAAGAGAAGCAACAGAAAGAAACTGGAGAGTATGGTTAAATGATAAAAACCAAATCCTTAATACCACTATTGACAGAAAGAGACTAAAATGCAAATAAGAAGCAAATTTCATTAAAAGCTAACAATGAAGAAGGATTAAAATTAGACTCAATGGTTAAAACCATGGGATTTTTATTGATATAAAACATCAAATGCCAAATGAAGTGGTGTCTCCCCCCCCCAGTATAATTTTTCGATGTGGAGAAATGGAAAACATGATTTTTTTTAACTAGCAATCGTAGGCAATGCAGAATTTATTAATTTTTCTTTGAACATAATTTTGTGTTGTTCAGTACAAAATTTGGGTCACGCATCTCTGCTGTTTGGGGGAAACTTGAAAAAGAACTCTGTGAACATAATTAAAAAAAAAAAAAAAAAAAAAAAAAAAAAAAATACGGGTCATTAAAATAAATAAAAATTCAGATTCTTTTTTTTTGTGTTCTAACATATGTAATTATTACTTCAGTAGATTCTAATATTTATTTTATAATCATGCATTATTACTACTTAGGCAACAATACAGACATATATAAATTTTCACTATTTTTTACTGTCATTACATGCACAATTGCTGTTTTTTATTAACAAGAGAATTGAACAAAGCATATCAATATTTTTGTATCAGCAATATGAGTAAGTTTCTGTTTATTAAGACTTTTAAAGTTCTCAAGATGAATTAATTCGAATAATGGAAATAATTGACTGTAGCATAGAGATTTATTCATATTGCGTCCACTCTCGTATACAGCAAGAAAAAAAAATTAAATATGAAGAGCGGTCCTTATCAATTCCGCAAGATTTTCCATATACAATCTTACCACAATTCCACATAAAACGTAAACAAAGTATCGAAGTTTCGTAATCGATTACAAAGCGCAAAGCTATCAGCTATTCGTCATCGATGGGGAAAGGACAGTCTGGGCCATCCGGAAAAGCGGCGACCTTCAATATGCCATGCGAATCTAGCGCCATTTTGTTCTCGAACGTGGTCGGATGGTGCGGTGGTGAATATACAAGTGATATCTATTCTTCCTAATTTTAAGTTGAAATTAAAATTCTAATGCTTTTCCAACTTAAATATCTTTTTAATTAATTTAGTGATTAATTTTAATCAGTATTATTTTTTTTTGTCTTGCACAGACTGCAATTAATCGCCATAATTCGTTTTCTGCTGAATGGATAGGTAAGAATTATTTTTGATTTTGTGAATATTTAATTAACTTTGAATACAAAATTATTTATTAATTGTATATAATTTATCGGTGTGTGTGTGCAGTTGAAAGGAAAAAAAAATTCGTGTCGTTTATGTACTTATTCACGCAATTTTCTCATTAAATACTGCGAAATGTGATATACCTTGTATTTGTATGCTCTCTTGAACAAATATACACTTTTATTTCCCCTATGATTTCTGTTGTATTAGATGAACAGTAATGTTAATTATCTGGCTGAGCAAATAAATAAAATGTTCTGTAAACTATCCTGCTCAGTGTGCACCTATTATTATTATTAGATATCACTTTATAATAATGCTTCTAATTGAGCATGTTTACCCAGCAACATCAACATTGTGTCAGCCGAGCCAGAGCGAGTAATATTAAAAGCAGAAACCTAACGATATATGTTTTATTGTAAACAATCCTAGTATTACTTTTATGTTATTTGTAGCGAAATTAAGTAACGAATATACAGAATTGCAGCAAGAAACAGTGGCTTTCGCTGCGATGTGCTTGTGCTTATTAATCTCCAAATTAATGAATTTTGTACGATTGCTGCATTTTTTATTGCTTCATTTGTAGACTGCTAATTTTTTAATGACTGAAGATAGAGAAATGTTAGACGAGATCATTGAATAAGATAGTGTGGCGAGACATTTTGCCATCTCTTGACACAATGCCATGTCAAACATTATAGTTGCATTTTTGTAAGTGCATGTGTGGGGTTGTACAGGTAGTTATGCATGTAATTCACAACATTGTTGGTGTAGTGTGTAAGTCAATGTTAGACATGCCTAACATCATCATTTGTCTCCCAACTACAGTCTTAGGCGAGAAGTTGAGTATGCAGCTGAAATCATAGAATGAATGTCACTTCGTGTTTGCTTCACTGTGGTTCAACAGTTCTTGTGTTAAATTAAAAAATTACAAGGAGAAGAAAGGTTCAATGTGACCTTGTAGGTATTTATGGGATTTGTATGGCCTTTGTAAGTAAGACAATGATTACTACATCAACAAATCCATTTTAAACTATAGGAAAGCTCGTTCTTATAATGTATTGAAAAAAGTGGAAAATGAGGGGAATCATTTTAGTAAATTTCAGCACTGTAACGTTGGGGGAGATACAGTAATTGATTATCGGCAGGTCTTCGATAAAGCAACATGCATCGTAATAAGAGATCACATCATCTTTATGACTAAATGTAAGAATCAGCCGCAGTGCAAAAAAAAAATAAAATAATGCTCATTCTGTTTGGACATTCAGAGTTAAAATATGCATCAGAAGATTGTATAGTTCATTAATGCCATATATTTTGCTAATTTCACAAGACTGGTTCAAATTATTTCATAACAGTAGTATATAAATTTGGTAAAGTTGCCAGCTGGAATGTCCTCTGGAGCAGGATTTTTAACCCCCAGAGCGTTACTGGTTTTTTCAGGAAACGACGTAAAAATAATCGTGTTTTCTTACCAGGTCTGTCGCATAAACGGCAAGCATTTTTACTCAAAGTACTTCAAAAGCGGACCCCCCTTACCATGTGGATATAATTAAGCTAATCCTCCCCTCCGTTGAATTTAGCGAGTGAAATTAGTTTTTCTCCCTATGGTATCTTCGTCACGAGACTGGTTGCTAAAATAGTATTTTATCTCCTATTTGGCTACTTTATAATTTGCACACTAACACATATGCTATATATTACTCGTACCTTAAATCAAGATATGTGCCGAATACAGAAAGTTAGTCAATATACATCAGTAAGAGAAACTACGTAAAATGCTCTAAATTTCCAGTTTCTTTAAGGAATTGCTTCGATAATGGTGAAAAATTAATTTTGCATTTTTTTATCCTTATTTTCTGAGGAAATACTTTCTAATATACAAAGGGAATTTGTGAGAATTTTTATCTCTCGTGTTCGAATTTTTCGAATACAAATTATTCGCAACTTATTTTAGTATTATGTTTATATTTAATTTTCAAACATTATAAGTTTATTCCAGTTTAAAGTGTTAGATTTAAATAATTCTTTAGATTGCATCATAAATTTATAAGTAGTTAGTTATTTATGACACTTTTTTGACTTGTGAGAAATAAATATTGTAATCGCGAAACATTTCGATTTTCATATTTAAAGAGGAAATTTCCATTTTGAATAGTTCCATCATGACGTTTACACGTACGTATGTCGGATAACTTAACATAAAATGTTGAAATTTTATATTTGGGACTTATGACTAGTTTTAGCGCGACGTATGTCCGTACGTATGTATGCATGTATATCGCATAACTCAACAGCAGAATAGATGAAGTGGCTGATGAATGAGATCAGGCAGTTCGGCTTTTATAGAGTAAAATCACTTTGGGGGTAGAAAACAAGTAAATAGCTTGGTGCAAAGGAGCTTCTTGAGAAAATAAATGTATTTTCGAGTTACAATGCAATTTCCTTGTAATTAGCTGTATAAGAGTTACAATGCAAGTATTTATATACTACGTGTATTATCGAGATGTTAATAGAAACCAAAAAAAAAAAAAAATCTTTGTAGCAAAATTGTTAACGATATTATTTCTCCAAGACATTTACGCAGGTGTGTATTCTTTTCATGAATGATGAAAAATAAGTTAACAGTTTTCCGAGCAGATGCTTCAAATTATATAGCTTTGAAGATTAAGTAATGAAAACATAAACTCTTATTTCTGGTTATGTGCTGAGAAAGATATTACCCTTTACAAAGAAAACACCTAATAGCAGAATCTCCAAGTTGACTTCAACGTAAATATACCTCCAGGCGGTACTGAACTAAAAAAGCTTACCACCTTTGTACATTTTCTACTTTATATGGGAGACCATTACCTTTGTGCAAGGACAAAACCGCATCCGCTATCTATAACTCTGATCTTTCTCAGTTCTTTCATTTTGTTAACTATGAGGAGAAATGGAGCTGCCGTAAATTCTAAATTTATTGCTTCTTCCAAAGACTCTGATTTCAAGTTGTGTATTTGCCGTCTGTTAGTAATTAAAGCTACCCTGACTTTAAATTCAGAAACATCCTTTCATCAGTAATTACAGTACATATAAACACAATATCATTATTTAAATTCAGACTTTAAAAACTTCATCTATATTAAACTATGGAAAGCGCAATATATATATATACATATATATATAAATTTAAGCAGTTTATTTCGTGAAAATTTATCACATTTTTCGAAGGAATTATTAAAACTGTTTTGTATGTAAACTATATATATATATATATATGTAAACACACATACAAAACACTGTGTATACAGATGGTGATGTATGTTTGTGAGCATGTGTGCGCGTGTATGTTATATTTCCCTATTATATATTAATATTTTATTGAAAGTAGTTGTAGACGACATTTAATAAAAAAAAAACTGAATAGTAAGTTTTTTTTTATTAAATGTCGTAAATCTTAATTAATAATTTTTTATTAAATGTAGTAAATCTCAAAATGATAGTGCAATTATGAAACTGAATATTACATGAAATCGAAAATTTATGTGAAGCAACTATGGAATGAAAATAAATTCTAGTTAGGTTTTATAGCATACAAAATAACACTTTAATCTAACCACTTGAGTAAAACGAATGCCAAGAAAATATCCCGAAAATGTATATCGGGGAAAAAAAATCTCCGGAAAATGCCTCACGGAAAATATGCACCTGGTTAAAATTATCGCTAGAATAATAAACAATGTATATATTTTTATCAGGTACATATACATGCACCTTGAAAAATATTTGTAATTTTTATACTTTGTAGAGATATATAGAGGATTCTTTAATATTAAATATATTTTTCATTTATTTATTACAAAATATTCTTTCTTACTAAAAATATGCTTAATGATTACATCGTTTATATATCCTAATTAATTATGAATATTTTTTTAGTTTCTTGTTATTTGTCTTTCGTTTCTGAGAATTATCAAAATTCAAGCAATCTGAATTTTACACAAAAATAAATCCTTAGTAACAAGTATAACTTTTGCATTAGAAATTATTCACGATAAATACAATCTTTCTTTTTCGCCAACAGAATGTTTTGGCTTATTTGACTACATCAAAGCATACTAGAGCTCTCTGCCTAAGAGGAGGGTCTCTTCGTGCAGGAAGGTTATTTAATTACGGCAAAGCTTCGAGGGCTATCTGCCTAAGGGAAGGGATGGCTTCGTGGAGGACTTTCTAAGGGAAACTGGCTCGTATACACGTTACACATGGTGAAAACCACGAAAACACCCATGCAGCCAGCCCGTTCGCGGAATTCGAACCTCGGACCGAACTACCAGTGTTCAGTGACTTTACTGCTCGGCCGCTGGTGTGCCCCAGGACTTTTTAAAGAAACTGCTCGTATATATATGTTAAATATGCGGAAAACTATGAAAACGCCCATGCAGCCAGCCCGTTCTCCTAGAATCGAACTTAAGTCAGAACTCGGTATTCTGCGACTATTCAGCGACTTTACCGCTCGGCTGACATTGACAGAATGTCTGCTACCTATACATTAATCTACTACAGAGGTAGATTTGTTTCCAAGAAAGAGATGCGAAACAGAAAAGAGATGCAAATCATATCCATCTCACTGAGATGAATATGATCATTTTCAATGTGCCATTTGGTAGTGCTCTTTTTAAACGGTCAAAGTGTAAGTTAAGTGGGTGGCCAAATCAAGTAAATGTTTTAATGATATATCTAGCATCTAGATATGATTCGAAATTTTTTTTAATTGGAAAGGCAACGATCAGTTTGCAAACAAACTTAAAAATAATTGAATATAATATTCATTTTCAAATAATATTCTATCTAATTTTCGAAGTTAAAATGCCCAACAATTCATATAATGCTGTCGTGCTAGTACATTTATAAAGACTTACTGGTTTACCTTGCTTCCTGTGGTGGTGCAAGTAGTAGAGAATACAAGGAATGATTTTTTTGGGTGCCCTTGTAAGGTAAATTGACAGCACGTCTAGATGAATAAGTTTGAAGATTCATGATTGTGATTCAAGCTTCATCAGCGGTTAAGATACACCTCTGAATACTGGCAGTTCGACCTTGTTTGCATTCGATCACAAGCGAACTGACCGGCTGCATGGTTGGTTCTTGTGGTTTTTTCCCTGTATAATATGCTAGTTGCCCTCAGAATGTTCTCCACGAAAGCATCTTTCCTCATAAGCAGGTAGCCCTCGAAGCTTTGCGTTATTTAAATAACTGAATCGATCATGATTTTGATCCTTGCAAGGAAGTTTTAAGTTTACCTGTTTCATGGCTTTACATATTACTATTATTAATGAATTCCTCTCAGGATGTTATCCAAAAATATATTAACAACTCAGATTTTTCGAGAATTTTTTTTTTCTATCCGAATACCCAGTAAAACACCTTTGTTATGCATAAAGACTCTTTCATCAGTTTCGACTGAGGGATGGTAATTGAAAGAAATATGATTATTTTCTAAAGCTTAAATGTGAGCTTTAGCATGGAAGAAGAAAGATACTAGGATACTGAAAGAATGAAATTTTTATTAATTACATAAGAATAAACTGGCGGTTCTAGCTTCATTAATCGTTCAAATTATGCTATTTGTAATCATTCAACTTAGAGTGGATCACTTAGTTTTAAAAAACAAGTGATTTATGCATTTACAATTACCAGACAAGGCATTTTTTAAAGCATAAAGATAATTAAATGTGTTTTAAAAATTGAGTTTGTAATCAAGCTTCGCTATCTAGGAATAAGATATAGCTTGCAGTTAAGTTATATTCTTTCTTAAAAAAAATATTTCTTTTGTTCACCTTGTAGAGTTGCGCGCCTCCAACCTGCACGCAACCAAGAGGTGACTGTTGAAACTGGAAAATGGACAGAGGCTTGCTAAGGGTTTGAGTCCCTTTTTATTCAACTTAAGAAATTACAATTGCGTGCTCTTGACGCTCACAAACTACGCCGACCCGGCGGTAAAATAAAAATAAGAACCTGAAAAGAAATAATAACAAGACTCTAACTATGAGGCTCTCTAAAAGTAACTAATCTCACCGCGTTTTACAATACCGCTGCTAATTCAGCAAACTTTGAATATCACGTTGAACGATTAACAATTCTCCGAGGCAAGCACACAGGCCGAAAGGCGGGGTTCTTCAATTTCTGGCTAACTACCTCCGCGCTCGTGAAGTAAGAACAGCACACCTCGAACTCGTTTCCATTCTATTTAAACCAGAATACTTCCGCTGATAATTTGAATCCTTGCGCGTTCTACTAAAATTTACATACTCTGGCATTGGCAGTTCCAGGGGAAAGTAAGGCTTGACAGGAAAGATAGTTTAAACTTAAAATAAATGTTAGTTAAAATAAATATAAACCCTACATTTGCCGCTGCCAGAATTTGGAAAACTTGGAAGCAGGTCCTACAAACGACCTGTTGTAAAGTTTCTAGAATTCTGAACTAACTCTTAAGAGCCTCGTTTACACAAAAAAAATCTTATGTAACAAAATGTATACAAAATTTCTGTCGATACTTATATAAATATCTTTTCTTACAGCAACTTTTCCTGGACTTCAGCAATCAATCTTGTTCTTTTCCTTCCAGCATCTGGAAGGAATAAGTATCAGTTTCTTTCTAAATACATTATAATTTACACTTTCTTGACACTGAATAAATTTTTGTTTTTAAACGATTCGTTTTCCTTAATTACTGCTTACTTCACATTCATTCAATTATTCAAACATTAATTTAACTTTACCCTGGCTCTCCACCATGTGTGGTGTCAAACGGGAATATTCGTGTTTTAGTCTTACAACACTTCCCCTAACCACCATGATTTGTTAGAATTCAACGACCAAATAGACATACCTTACTCGACATTCTACAACTCGATGGGCTACTTTAACATTCTTAAAAATTCAAGTGTAGGTGGAGAACCCTACAAAACACATTCATTCTAACTTCCCCCTCATTCATCTTTAGACATGCAGGCTTTCGCTCTAAAGCATGACTTTATCTACAGTTTAATACTTAAATTCGAATTCATTGCTTTTAAGCATTTACTTTTAGCATCTAAAATTTTATGCTTCTAGACTAAATTGTACTTTTACATAACTTTCATGTATTTACGTATATTTACAAAATTTTAATACGTACGATTTTTACAATTTACCATAAAATGAATAAGAGAAAATAAATTTTAACTTTACTCATTCTTCGCCAAGGTGGCGGCACTGAAACTAAAATTCTTATTAATACAAGAATACGAAGTTATTTTTATCTTCGGCCAAATTTTGGCTTTAACATAACAGAATTAGTCTTTCGACCAACAGAAAATGCTTGTTCTTAGCTTTTATACTTAAAGAAAATAATACTTTTGCCTTAGCTAAATAAAGTAAAACAAAACTAAGTCTCAACCGAGACATATTGACTTTCGTCAAAACATAGAACTTCGTACTTATGCATAACATTTCGGAACAAAAGAGAAAAAAAATTATAGAAGATTTTAACTTATCTTTGAGTTTTCGATGATTGAAACTCCGTCATTCTTTTCTGGCAAAATTTTTCCTACGTTATAAGTTTCATGGACGTCAATCTTTTCCTTACTGACCTCTGAGTGTCGTCCACATTAGTTTTTCTTTTGCGTCCTCTGCATGCTGGCCTCTTGGCGTAGCAATCGTCGGGTTGCTGTCTTTTTCGTTTTTCCATTGGACGGCTGGTCTTGACGTCCTCCGGTCTGGAGTCCTTCTTGAATTTCTTCTGTTGTTCCTGGTATTTTCGTTCCTCCTGCTGTCGTTTTAGTTTCTGGAACGGCGGCCTTGTTTGCACCTGACTCTCTGACCCTGGGAGCGTTCTCCTTGATGTATAATTTCTACTGCGATAGGTTGTAGGTGGTGTTTTCCTCTTTACCAAGGTTTCTTTACGCGGTGGCTTTGCATTCTTGTTTTCCTTAAATGCTGGAGTCTGAAAGTTTTCATTTTTTCTTTTTGGTACCGTCGTCTGGGTTGTAGAAGGGCTAGGTCTCTCTTCAGTTCTCTGCTTCTTGGGTGGTGGAACGGTTGTCGTTATTTCTGGACCTTCTACTTCTTTTAGGCTTGAGTCCTGCAAGAAACTTTTAAGGATTTCAAAATCATTTGGATTATAGTATTTTTTCACCTGGTCGGGACTTGCTTTACAGATTTCCCCTCTCTCGTTCTTAAGGTACAATACGACCCCTTTGATTTCCTGAATTACATAGGGGCTTTCAAATTTTGGAGCTAACTTTGCAGTAAAATTGTCTGGGGCACTTGATAAAGAAAATTTCTGCTTCAATACTTTATCCCCAACTTTAAAATCTGCTTCACGGCGTTTACTATCGTAATACACATTTTGCTTATTTCTTGCCGTATCCGAGCTTTTAAGCGCCTGATCAATAAGTTTTTGCACATCTTTCTGTTTAAGCTATTGCTCTCTTTGTTGCACAAAGAATAATTTATCTAAAGGAATAATTAACTTTCGGCCTAAAAATAATTCTGCTGGGGTTTTTCCCGTAGTATCGTGATTTGCCGTTCTTAAAGCATAAGCTAATTCATTTATGTAGCCATCCCAGCGCTTGTGATGTGTGCTAACGTAACTGCGAATTATTTTTATCATGTTTTTATTCACTCGTTCTGCTATGTTTGCCTGTGGTGTATACGGAACCATTTTGATATGGCGTATGCCAAGTCCAGTGCATATGTTTTCAAATATTTGACTAATGAATTGTTTTCCGTTATCGCTAATGACTTTTATCGGTGCACCGTATTTTAAAATGTATCTGTGTAAGAATGCATCTGCGACTGTTTTGGCTGACGCGCGTTTAAGTGGAACAATTTCAGTCCATTTTGAAAAATGATCTACTATTACTAAAAGAAAACGGTTTTTATTTAACTCACTCTGAGGGAAGGGACCAAGAAGATCTATGCCTAAAATTTCATTCGGAAATGTGGCGCGAATGCTATTTAAGTACCCGGCCGGGCTGTAATTAATATCATTTATTAACTGACATTGATTGCAGGACCTGACATACGCAGTTACTATTTTGTATAATTGCGGGAAATATACCGCCTCGCGTACCCTTTTTAAAGTCTTTCTGACCCCTAAATGAACCGCTGTTTTCGCGTCGTGTAATTCCTTCAAAATGCTTAATCGAAGCGAGGCTGGGATGATTGGTTTGTACTCGAGATTTTCGTTTGTTGTTTTCGTATAAAATAATAAATTATCCATTATTTCATAGTTTTCTGCTCTATTTCTTATCGCATCGATATCTGTGTGCTCAAAGCTTTCGGGGTCTTTCAAATATGCATAGATATTTCCAAATTCAGGATCAGCTTTCAGTTCAGTGATAATCGTATCTCTAGAATCTAAAATTTTTGAAGTCAACACAGCGCATTTAAGTTCATTTCCTTCATCGTTCAGTTTTATACGAGAAAGTGCGTCAGCTACATTGTTTTCCTTACCTACATTGTTTTCCATTGTCCTACATTGTCCTACATTGTTTTCCTTTTTATTGTTATAAAGTCCGTCAACTCTTCTATATCCCGTTGAGAGAAACTATATAGTTCGGCTTCTAGCTTTGCTCGATCTTTCACTATGGGGAAGGCCTTTACTAACGATTTTTTGAAATTTTCAAATGTATATGTCTGGCTTCCAAATTCCCCTAATAAAAATTTGCCTATATTCTTCCACCATAGCGCGGCCTGTCCTCTTAGTGCAGATGTGGCGATGGCAGCTTTTTGTCTTTCAGGCACAGGGTAGAGCTGAAAGTGATTTTCTAGGCCTTCTAGAAATATCGCCACCGAATTTTTTCCGTCGAAATTGACGTTTGGCTTGATTGCCACTCTCAAAGTCTGGACCAGGTATCCAAATCCTTCCAATTGGCTTTCCATTTCTTGGTGTTGTCCAGCGGCTTCCATCCGATTTTCGGCCATTTCAGTTCGATAAGTGTTCGGGCGCCAATGTAGAGTTGCGCGCCTCCAACCTGCAAGCAACCACGAGGTGACTGTTGAAACTACAAAATAGACAGAGTCTTGCTAAGGGTTTAAGTCCCTTTTTATTCAACTTAAGATATTACAATTGCGTGCTCTTGACGCTCACAAACTACGCCGACTCGGCAGTAAAATAAAAATAAGAACCTGAAAAGAAATAATAACAAGACTCTAACTATGAGGCTCTCTAAAAGTAACTAATCTCACCGCGTTTTACAATACCGCTGCTAATTCAGCAAACTTTGAATATCACGTTGAACGATTAACAATTCTCCGAGGCAAGCACACAGGCCGAAAGGCGGGGTTCTTCAATTTCTGGCTAACTACCTCCGCGCTCGTGAAGTAACAACAGCACACCTCCAACTCGTTTCCATTCTATTTAAACCAGAATACTTCCGCTGATAATTTGAATCCTTGCGCGTTCTACTAAAATTTACATACTGTGGCATTGGCAGTTCCAGGGGAAAGTAAGGCTTGACAGGAAAGATAGTTTAAACTTAAAATAAATGTTAGTTAAAATGAATATAAACCCTACATTTGCCGCTGCCAGAATTTGGGAAACTTGGAAGCAGGTCCTACAAACGACCTGTTGTAAAGTTTCTAGAATTCTGAACTAACTCTTAAGAGCCTCGTTTACACAAAAAAATCTTATGTAACAAAATGTATACAAAATTTCTGTCGATACTTATATAAATATCTTTTCTTACAGCAACTTTTCCTGGACTTCAGCAATCAATCTTGTTCTTTTCCTTCCAGCATCTGGAAGGAATAAGTATCAGTTTCTTTCTAAATACATTATAATTTACACTTTCTTGACACTGAATAAATTTTTGTTTTTAAACGATTCGTTTTCCTTAATTACTGCTTACTTCACATTCATTCAATTATTCAAACATTAATTTAACTTTACCCTGGCTCTCCACCATGTGTGGTGTCAAACGGGAATATTCGTGTTTTAGTCTTACAACACTTCCCCTAACCACCATGATTTGTTAGAATTCAACGACCAAATAGACACACCTTACTCGACATTCTACAACTCGATGGGCTACTTTAACATTCTTAAAAATTCAAGTGTAGGTGGAGAACCCTACAAAACACATTCATTCTAACTTCCCCCTCATTCATCTTTAGACATGCAGGCTTTCGCTCTAAAGCATGACTTTATCTACAGTTTAATACTTAAATTCGAATTCATTGCTTTTAAGCATTTACTTTTAGCATCTAAAATTTTATGCTTCTAGACTAAATTCTACTTTTACATAACTTTCATGTATTTACGTATATTTACAAAATTTTAATACGTACGATTTTTACAATTTACCATAAAATGAATAAGAGAAAATAAATTTTTACTTTACTCATTCTTCGCCAAGGTGGCGGCACTGAAACTAAAATTCTTATTAATACAAGAATACGAAGTTATTTTTATCTTCGGCCAAATTTTGGCTTTAACATAACAGAATTAGTCTTTCGACCAACAGAAAATGCTTGTTCTTAGCTTTTATACTTAAAGAAAATAATACTTTTGCCTTAGCTAAATAAAGTAAAACAAAACTAAGTCTCAACCGAGACATATTGACTTTCGTCAAAACATAGAACTTCGTACTTATGCATAACATTTCGGAACAAAAGAGAAAAAAAATTATAGAAGATTTTAACTTATCTTTGAGTTTTCGATGATTGAAACTCCGTCATTCTTTTCTGGCAAAATTTTTCCTACGTTATAAGTTTCATGGACGTCAATCTTTTCCTTACTGACCTCTGAGTGTCGTCCACATTAGTTTTTCTTTTGCGTCCTCTGCATGCTGGCCTCTTGGCGTAGCAATCGTCGGGTTGCTGTCTTTTTCGTTTTTCCATTGGACGGCTGGTCTTGACGTCCTCCGGTCTGGAGTCCTTCTTGAATTTCTTCTGTTGTTCCTGGTATTTTCGTTCCTCCTGCTGTCGTTTTAGTTTCTGGAACGGCGGCCTTGTTTGCACCTGACTCTCTGGCCCTGGGAGCGTTCTCCTTGATGTATAATTTCTACTGCGATAGGTTGTAGGTGGTGTTTTCCTCTTTACCAAGGTTTCTTTACGCGGTGGCTTTGCATTCTTGTTTTTCTTAAATGCTGGAGTCTGAAAGTTTTCATTTTTTTCTTTTTGGTACCGTCGTCTGGGTTGTAGAAGGGCTAGGTCTCTCTTCAGTTCTCTGCTTCTTGGGTGGTGGAACGGTTGTCGTTATTTCTGGACCTTCTACTTCTTTTAGGCTTGAGTCCTGCAAGAAACTTTTAAGGATTTCAAAATCATTTGGATTATAGTATTTTTTCACCTGGTCGGGACTTGCTTTACAGATTTCCCCTCTCTCGTTCTTAAGGTACAATACGACCCCTTTGATTTCCTGAATTACATAGGGGCTTTCAAATTTTGGAGCTAACTTTGCAGTAAAATTGTCTGGGGCACTTGATAAAGAAAATTTCTGCTTCAATACTTTATCCCCAACTTTAAAATCTGCTTCACGGCGTTTACTATCGTAATACACATTTTGCTTATTTCTTGCCGTATCCGAGCTTTTAAGCGCCTGATCAATAAGTTTTTGCACATCTTTCTGTTTAAGCTATTGCTCTCTTTGTTGCACAAAGAATAATTTATCTAAAGGAATAATTAACTTTCGGCCTAAAAATAATTCTGCTGGGGTTTTTCCCGTAGTATCGTGATTTGCCGTTCTTAAAGCATAAGCTAATTCATTTATGTAGCCATCCCAGCGCTTGTGATGTGTGCTAACGTAACTGCGAATTATTTTTATCATGTTTTTATTCACTCGTTCTGCTATGTTTGCCTGTGGTGTATACGGAACCATTTTGATATGGCGTATGCCAAGTCCAGTGCATATGTTTTCAAATATTTGACTAATGAATTGTTTTCCGTTATCGCTAATGACTTTTATCGGTGCACCGTATTTTAAAATGTATCTGTGTAAGAATGCATCTGCGACTGTTTTGGCTGACGCGCGTTTAAGTGGAACAATTTCAGTCCATTTTGAAAAATGATCTACTATTACTAAAAGAAAACGGTTTTTATTTAACTCACTCTGGGGGAAGGGACCAAGAAGATCTATGCCTAAAATTTCATTCGGAAATGTGGCGCGAATGCTATTTAAGTACCCGGCCGGGCTGTAATTAATATCATTTATTAACTGACATTGATTGCAGGACCTGACATACGCAGTTACTATTTTGTATAATTGCGGGAAATATACCGCCTCGCGTACCCTTTTTAAAGTCTTTCTGACCCCTAAATGAACCGCTGTTTTCGCGTCGTGTAATTCCTTCAAAATGCTTAATCGAAGCGAGGCTGGGATGATTGGTTTGTACTCGAGATTTTCGTTTGTTGTTTTCGTATAAAATAATAAATTATTTATTATTTCATAGTTTTCTGCTCTATTTCTTATCGCATCGATATCTGTGTGCTCAAAGCTTTCGGGGTCTTTCAAATATGCATAGATATTTCCAAATTCAGGATCAGCTTTCAGTTCAGTGATAATCGTATCTCTAGAATCTAAAATTTTTGAAGTCAACACAGCGCATTTAAGTTCATTTCCTTCATCGTTCAGTTTTATACGAGAAAGTGCGTCAGCTACATTGTTTTCCTTACCTACATTGTTTTCCATTGTCCTACATTGTCCTACATTGTTTTCCTTTTTATTGTTATAAAGTCCGTCAACTCTTCTATATCCCGTTGAGAGAAACTATATAGTTCGGCTTCTAGCTTTGCTCGATCTTTCACTATGGGGAAGGCCTTTACTAACGATTTTTTGAAATTTTCAAATGTATATGTCTGGCTTCCAAATTCCCCTAATAAAAATTTGCCTATATTCTTCCACCATAGCGCGGCCTGTCCTCTTAGTGCAGATGTGGCGATGGCAGCTTTTTGTCTTTCAGGCACAGGGTAGAGCTGAAAGTGATTTTCTAGGCCTTCTAGAAATATCGCCACCGAATTTTTTCCGTCGAAATTGACGTTTGGCTTGATTGCCACTCTCAAAGTCTGGACCAGGTATCCAAATCCTTCCAATTGGCTTTCCATTTCTTGGTGTTGTCCAGCGGCTTCCATCCGATTTTCGGCCATTTCAGTTCGATAAGTGTTCGGGCGCCAATGTAGAGTTGCGCGCCTCCAACCTGCAAGCAACCACGAGGTGACTGTTGAAACTACAAAATAGACAGAGTCTTGCTAAGGGTTTAAGTCCCTTTTTATTCAACTTAAGATATTACAATTGCGTGCTCTTGACGCTCACAAACTACGCCGACTCGGCAGTAAAATAAAAATAAGAACCTGAAAAGAAATAATAACAAGACTCTAACTATGAGGCTCTCTAAAAGTAACTAATCTCACCGCGTTTTACAATACCGCTGCTAATTCAGCAAACTTTGAATATCACGTTGAACGATTAACAATTCTCCGAGGCAAGCACACAGGCCGAAAGGCGGGGTTCTTCAATTTCTGGCTAACTACCTCCGCGCTCGTGAAGTAACAACAGCACACCTCCAACTCGTTTCCATTCTATTTAAACCAGAATACTTCCGCTGATAATTTGAATCCTTGCGCGTTCTACTAAAATTTACATACTGTGGCATTGGCAGTTCCAGGGGAAAGTAAGGCTTGACAGGAAAGATAGTTTAAACTTAAAATAAATGTTAGTTAAAATGAATATAAACCCTACATTTGCCGCTGCCAGAATTTGGGAAACTTGGAAGCAGGTCCTACAAACGACCTGTTGTAAAGTTTCTAGAATTCTGAACTAACTCTTAAGAGCCTCGTTTACACAAAAAAATCTTATGTAACAAAATGTATACAAAATTTCTGTCGATACTTATATAAATATCTTTTCTTACAGCAACTTTTCCTGGACTTCAGCAATCAATCTTGTTCTTTTCCTTCCAGCATCTGGAAGGAATAAGTATCAGTTTCTTTCTAAATACATTATAATTTACACTTTCTTGACACTGAATAAATTTTTGTTTTTAAACGATTCGTTTTCCTTAATTACTGCTTACTTCACATTCATTCAATTATTCAAACATTAATTTAACTTTACCCTGGCTCTCCACCATGTGTGGTGTCAAACGGGAATATTCGTGTTTTAGTCTTACAACACTTCCCCTAACCACCATGATTTGTTAGAATTCAACGACCAAATAGACACACCTTACTCGACATTCTACAACTCGATGGGCTACTTTAACATTCTTAAAAATTCAAGTGTAGGTGGAGAACCCTACAAAACACATTCATTCTAACTTCCCCCTCATTCATCTTTAGACATGCAGGCTTTCGCTCTAAAGCATGACTTTATCTACAGTTTAATACTTAAATTCGAATTCATTGCTTTTAAGCATTTACTTTTAGCATCTAAAATTTTATGCTTCTAGACTAAATTCTACTTTTACATAACTTTCATGTATTTACGTATATTTACAAAATTTTAATACGTACGATTTTTACAATTTACCATAAAATGAATAAGAGAAAATAAATTTTTACTTTACTCATTCTTCGCCAAGGTGGCGGCACTGAAACTAAAATTCTTATTAATACAAGAATACGAAGTTATTTTTATCTTCGGCCAAATTTTGGCTTTAACATAACAGAATTAGTCTTTCGACCAACAGAAAATGCTTGTTCTTAGCTTTTATACTTAAAGAAAATAATACTTTTGCCTTAGCTAAATAAAGTAAAACAAAACTAAGTCTCAACCGAGACATATTGACTTTCGTCAAAACATAGAACTTCGTACTTATGCATAACATTTCGGAACAAAAGAGAAAAAAAATTATAGAAGATTTTAACTTATCTTTGAGTTTTCGATGATTGAAACTCCGTCATTCTTTTCTGGCAAAATTTTTCCTACGTTATAAGTTTCATGGACGTCAATCTTTTCCTTACTGACCTCTGAGTGTCGTCCACATTAGTTTTTCTTTTGCGTCCTCTGCATGCTGGCCTCTTGGCGTAGCAATCGTCGGGTTGCTGTCTTTTTCGTTTTTCCATTGGACGGCTGGTCTTGACGTCCTCCGGTCTGGAGTCCTTCTTGAATTTCTTCTGTTGTTCCTGGTATTTTCGTTCCTCCTGCTGTCGTTTTAGTTTCTGGAACGGCGGCCTTGTTTGCACCTGACTCTCTGACCCTGGGAGCGTTCTCCTTGATGTATAATTTCTACTGCGATAGGTTGTAGGTGGTGTTTTCCTCTTTACCAAGGTTTCTTTACGCGGTGGCTTTGCATTCTTGTTTTTCTTAAATGCTGGAGTCTGAAAGTTTTCATTTTTTCTTTTTGGTACCGTCGTCTGGGTTGTAGAAGGGCTAGGTCTCTCTTCAGTTCTCTGCTTCTTGGGTGGTGGAACGGTTGTCGTTATTTCTGGACCTTCTACTTCTTTTAGGCTTGAGTCCTGCAAGAAACTTTTAAGGATTTCAAAATCATTTGGATTATAGTATTTTTTCACCTGGTCGGGACTTGCTTTACAGATTTCCCCTCTCTCGTTCTTAAGGTACAATACGACCCCTTTGATTTCCTGAATTACATAGGGGCTTTCAAATTTTGGAGCTAACTTTGCAGTAAAATTGTCTGGGGCACTTGATAAAGAAAATTTCTGCTTCAATACTTTATCCCCAACTTTAAAATCTGCTTCACGGCGTTTACTATCGTAATACACATTTTGCTTATTTCTTGCCGTATCCGAGCTTTTAAGCGCCTGATCAATAAGTTTTTGCACATCTTTCTGTTTAAGCTATTGCTCTCTTTGTTGCACAAAGAATAATTTATCTAAAGGAATAATTAACTTTCGGCCTAAAAATAATTCTGCTGGGGTTTTTCCCGTAGTATCGTGATTTGCCGTTCTTAAAGCATAAGCTAATTCATTTATGTAGCCATCCCAGCGCTTGTGATGTGTGCTAACGTAACTGCGAATTATTTTTATCATGTTTTTATTCACTCGTTCTGCTATGTTTGCCTGTGGTGTATACGGAACCATTTTGATATGGCGTATGCCAAGTCCAGTGCATATGTTTTCAAATATTTGACTAATGAATTGTTTTCCGTTATCGCTAATGACTTTTATCGGTGCACCGTATTTTAAAATGTATCTGTGTAAGAATGCATCTGCGACTGTTTTGGCTGACGCGCGTTTAAGTGGAACAATTTCAGTCCATTTTGAAAAATGATCTACTATTACTAAAAGAAAACGGTTTTTATTTAACTCACTCTGGGGGAAGGGACCAAGAAGATCTATGCCTAAAATTTCATTCGGAAATGTGGCGCGAATGCTATTTAAGTACCCGGCCGGGCTGTAATTAATATCATTTATTAACTGACATTGATTGCAGGACCTGACATACGCAGTTACTATTTTGTATAATTGCGGGAAATATACCGCCTCGCGTACCCTTTTTAAAGTCTTTCTGACCCCTAAATGAACCGCTGTTTTCGCGTCGTGTAATTCCTTCAAAATGCTTAATCGAAGCGAGGCTGGGATGATTGGTTTGTACTCGAGATTTTCGTTTGTTGTTTTCGTATAAAATAATAAATTATCCATTATTTCATAGTTTTCTGCTCTATTTCTTATCGCATCGATATCTGTGTGCTCAAAGCTTTCGGGGTCTTTCAAATATGCATAGATATTTCCAAATTCAGGATCAGCTTTCAGTTCAGTGATAATCGTATCTCTAGAATCTAAAATTTTTGAAGTCAACACAGCGCATTTAAGTTCATTTCCTTCATCGTTCAGTTTTATACGAGAAAGTGCGTCAGCTACATTGTTTTCCTTACCTACATTGTTTTCCATTGTCCTACATTGTCCTACATTGTTTTCCTTTTTATTGTTATAAAGTCCGTCAACTCTTCTATATCCCGTTAAGAGAAACTATATAGTTCGGCTTCTAGCTTTGCTCGATCTTTCACTATGGGGAAGGCCTTTACTAACGATTTTTTGAAATTTTCAAATGTATATGTCTGGCTTCCAAATTCCCCTAATAAAAATTTGCCTATATTCTTCCACCATAGCGCGGCCTGTCCTCTTAGTGCAGATGTGGCGATGGCAGCTTTTTGTCTTTCAGGCACAGGGTAGAGCTGAAAGTGATTTTCTAGGCCTTCTAGAAATATCGCCACCGAATTTTTTCCGTCGAAATTGACGTTTGGCTTGATTGCCACTCTCAAAGTCTGGACCAGGTATCCAAATCCTTCCAATTGGCTTTCCATTTCTTGGTGTTGTCCAGCGGCTTCCATCCGATTTTCGGCCATTTCAGTTCGATAAGTGTTCGGGCGCCAATGTAGAGTTGCGCGCCTCCAACCTGCAAGCAACCACGAGGTGACTGTTGAAACTACAAAATAGACAGAGTCTTGCTAAGGGTTTAAGTCCCTTTTTATTCAACTTAAGATATTACAATTGCGTGCTCTTGACGCTCACAAACTACGCCGACTCGGCAGTAAAATAAAAATAAGAACCTGAAAAGAAATAATAACAAGACTCTAACTATGAGGCTCTCTAAAAGTAACTAATCTCACCGCGTTTTACAATACCGCTGCTAATTCAGCAAACTTTGAATATCACGTTGAACGATTAACAATTCTCCGAGGCAAGCACACAGGCCGAAAGGCGGGGTTCTTCAATTTCTGGCTAACTACCTCCGCGCTCGTGAAGTAACAACAGCACACCTCCAACTCGTTTCCATTCTATTTAAACCAGAATACTTCCGCTGATAATTTGAATCCTTGCGCGTTCTACTAAAATTTACATACTGTGGCATTGGCAGTTCCAGGGGAAAGTAAGGCTTGACAGGAAAGATAGTTTAAACTTAAAATAAATGTTAGTTAAAATGAATATAAACCCTACATTTGCCGCTGCCAGAATTTGGGAAACTTGGAAGCAGGTCCTACAAACGACCTGTTGTAAAGTTTCTAGAATTCTGAACTAACTCTTAAGAGCCTCGTTTACACAAAAAAATCTTATGTAACAAAATGTATACAAAATTTCTGTCGATACTTATATAAATATCTTTTCTTACAGCAACTTTTCCTGGACTTCAGCAATCAATCTTGTTCTTTTCCTTCCAGCATCTGGAAGGAATAAGTATCAGTTTCTTTCTAAATACATTATAATTTACACTTTCTTGACACTGAATAAATTTTTGTTTTTAAACGATTCGTTTTCCTTAATTACTGCTTACTTCACATTCATTCAATTATTCAAACATTAATTTAACTTTACCCTGGCTCTCCACCATGTGTGGTGTCAAACGGGAATATTCGTGTTTTAGTCTTACAACACTTCCCCTAACCACCATGATTTGTTAGAATTCAACGACCAAATAGACACACCTTACTCGACATTCTACAACTCGATGGGCTACTTTAACATTCTTAAAAATTCAAGTGTAGGTGGAGAACCCTACAAAACACATTCATTCTAACTTCCCCCTCATTCATCTTTAGACATGCAGGCTTTCGCTCTAAAGCATGACTTTATCTACAGTTTAATACTTAAATTCGAATTCATTGCTTTTAAGCATTTACTTTTAGCATCTAAAATTTTATGCTTCTAGACTAAATTCTACTTTTACATAACTTTCATGTATTTACGTATATTTACAAAATTTTAATACGTACGATTTTTACAATTTACCATAAAATGAATAAGAGAAAATAAATTTTTACTTTACTCATTCTTCGCCAAGGTGGCGGCACTGAAACTAAAATTCTTATTAATACAAGAATACGAAGTTATTTTTATCTTCGGCCAAATTTTGGCTTTAACATAACAGAATTAGTCTTTCGACCAACAGAAAATGCTTGTTCTTAGCTTTTATACTTAAAGAAAATAATACTTTTGCCTTAGCTAAATAAAGTAAAACAAAACTAAGTCTCAACCGAGACATATTGACTTTCGTCAAAACATAGAACTTCGTACTTATGCATAACATTTCGGAACAAAAGAGAAAAAAAATTATAGAAGATTTTAACTTATCTTTGAGTTTTCGATGATTGAAACTCCGTCATTCTTTTCTGGCAAAATTTTTCCTACGTTATAAGTTTCATGGACGTCAATCTTTTCCTTACTGACCTCTGAGTGTCGTCCACATTAGTTTTTCTTTTGCGTCCTCTGCATGCTGGCCTCTTGGCGTAGCAATCGTCGGGTTGCTGTCTTTTTCGTTTTTCCATTGGACGGCTGGTCTTGACGTCCTCCGGTCTGGAGTCCTTCTTGAATTTCTTCTGTTGTTCCTGGTATTTTCGTTCCTCCTGCTGTCGTTTTAGTTTCTGGAACGGCGGCCTTGTTTGCACCTGACTCTCTGACCCTGGGAGCGTTCTCCTTGATGTATAATTTCTACTGCGATAGGTTGTAGGTGGTGTTTTCCTCTTTACCAAGGTTTCTTTACGCGGTGGCTTTGCATTCTTGTTTTTCTTAAATGCTGGAGTCTGAAAGTTTTCATTTTTTCTTTTTGGTACCGTCGTCTGGGTTGTAGAAGGGCTAGGTCTCTCTTCAGTTCTCTGCTTCTTGGGTGGTGGAACGGTTGTCGTTATTTCTGGACCTTCTACTTCTTTTAGGCTTGAGTCCTGCAAGAAACTTTTAAGGATTTCAAAATCATTTGGATTATAGTATTTTTTCACCTGGTCGGGACTTGCTTTACAGATTTCCCCTCTCTCGTTCTTAAGGTACAATACGACCCCTTTGATTTCCTGAATTACATAGGGGCTTTCAAATTTTGGAGCTAACTTTGCAGTAAAATTGTCTGGGGCACTTGATAAAGAAAATTTCTGCTTCAATACTTTATCCCCAACTTTAAAATCTGCTTCACGGCGTTTACTATCGTAATACACATTTTGCTTATTTCTTGCCGTATCCGAGCTTTTAAGCGCCTGATCAATAAGTTTTTGCACATCTTTCTGTTTAAGCTATTGCTCTCTTTGTTGCACAAAGAATAATTTATCTAAAGGAATAATTAACTTTCGGCCTAAAAATAATTCTGCTGGGGTTTTTCCCGTAGTATCGTGATTTGCCGTTCTTAAAGCATAAGCTAATTCATTTATGTAGCCATCCCAGCGCTTGTGATGTGTGCTAACGTAACTGCGAATTATTTTTATCATGTTTTTATTCACTCGTTCTGCTATGTTTGCCTGTGGTGTATACGGAACCATTTTGATATGGCGTATGCCAAGTCCAGTGCATATGTTTTCAAATATTTGACTAATGAATTGTTTTCCGTTATCGCTAATGACTTTTATCGGTGCACCGTATTTTAAAATGTATCTGTGTAAGAATGCATCTGCGACTGTTTTGGCTGACGCGCGTTTAAGTGGAACAATTTCAGTCCATTTTGAAAAATGATCTACTATTACTAAAAGAAAACGGTTTTTATTTAACTCACTCTGGGGGAAGGGACCAAGAAGATCTATGCCTAAAATTTCATTCGGAAATGTGGCGCGAATGCTATTTAAGTACCCGGCCGGGCTGTAATTAATATCATTTATTAACTGACATTGATTGCAGGACCTGACATACGCAGTTACTATTTTGTATAATTGCGGGAAATATACCGCCTCGCGTACCCTTTTTAAAGTCTTTCTGACCCCTAAATGAACCGCTGTTTTCGCGTCGTGTAATTCCTTCAAAATGCTTAATCGAAGCGAGGCTGGGATGATTGGTTTGTACTCGAGATTTTCGTTTGTTGTTTTCGTATAAAATAATAAATTATCCATTATTTCATAGTTTTCTGCTCTATTTCTTATCGCATCGATATCTGTGTGCTCAAAGCTTTCGGGGTCTTTCAAATATGCATAGATATTTCCAAATTCAGGATCAGCTTTCAGTTCAGTGATAATCGTATCTCTAGAATCTAAAATTTTTGAAGTCAACACAGCGCATTTAAGTTCATTTCCTTCATCGTTCAGTTTTATACGAGAAAGTGCGTCAGCTACATTGTTTTCCTTACCTACATTGTTTTCCATTGTCCTACATTGTCCTACATTGTTTTCCTTTTTATTGTTATAAAGTCCGTCAACTCTTCTATATCCCGTTGAGAGAAACTATATAGTTCGGCTTCTAGCTTTGCTCGATCTTTCACTATGGGGAAGGCCTTTACTAACGATTTTTTGAAATTTTCAAATGTATATGTCTGGCTTCCAAATTCCCCTAATAAAAATTTGCCTATATTCTTCCACCATAGCGCGGCCTGTCCTCTTAGTGCAGATGTGGCGATGGCAGCTTTTTGTCTTTCAGGCACAGGGTAGAGCTGAAAGTGATTTTCTAGGCCTTCTAGAAATATCGCCACCGAATTTTTTCCGTCGAAATTGACGTTTGGCTTGATTGCCACTCTCAAAGTCTGGACCAGGTATCCAAATCCTTCCAATTGGCTTTCCATTTCTTGGTGTTGTCCAGCGGCTTCCATCCGATTTTCGGCCATTTCAGTTCGATAAGTGTTCGGGCGCCAATGTAGAGTTGCGCGCCTCCAACCTGCAAGCAACCACGAGGTGACTGTTGAAACTACAAAATAGACAGAGTCTTGCTAAGGGTTTAAGTCCCTTTTTATTCAACTTAAGATATTACAATTGCGTGCTCTTGACGCTCACAAACTACGCCGACTCGGCAGTAAAATAAAAATAAGAACCTGAAAAGAAATAATAACAAGACTCTAACTATGAGGCTCTCTAAAAGTAACTAATCTCACCGCGTTTTACAATACCGCTGCTAATTCAGCAAACTTTGAATATCACGTTGAACGATTAACAATTCTCCGAGGCAAGCACACAGGCCGAAAGGCGGGGTTCTTCAATTTCTGGCTAACTACCTCCGCGCTCGTGAAGTAACAACAGCACACCTCCAACTCGTTTCCATTCTATTTAAACCAGAATACTTCCGCTGATAATTTGAATCCTTGCGCGTTCTACTAAAATTTACATACTGTGGCATTGGCAGTTCCAGGGGAAAGTAAGGCTTGACAGGAAAGATAGTTTAAACTTAAAATAAATGTTAGTTAAAATGAATATAAACCCTACATTTGCCGCTGCCAGAATTTGGGAAACTTGGAAGCAGGTCCTACAAACGACCTGTTGTAAAGTTTCTAGAATTCTGAACTAACTCTTAAGAGCCTCGTTTACACAAAAAAATCTTATGTAACAAAATGTATACAAAATTTCTGTCGATACTTATATAAATATCTTTTCTTACAGCAACTTTTCCTGGACTTCAGCAATCAATCTTGTTCTTTTCCTTCCAGCATCTGGAAGGAATAAGTATCAGTTTCTTTCTAAATACATTATAATTTACACTTTCTTGACACTGAATAAATTTTTGTTTTTAAACGATTCGTTTTCCTTAATTACTGCTTACTTCACATTCATTCAATTATTCAAACATTAATTTAACTTTACCCTGGCTCTCCACCATGTGTGGTGTCAAACGGGAATATTCGTGTTTTAGTCTTACAACACTTCCCCTAACCACCATGATTTGTTAGAATTCAACGACCAAATAGACACACCTTACTCGACATTCTACAACTCGATGGGCTACTTTAACATTCTTAAAAATTCAAGTGTAGGTGGAGAACCCTACAAAACACATTCATTCTAACTTCCCCCTCATTCATCTTTAGACATGCAGGCTTTCGCTCTAAAGCATGACTTTATCTACAGTTTAATACTTAAATTCGAATTCATTGCTTTTAAGCATTTACTTTTAGCATCTAAAATTTTATGCTTCTAGACTAAATTCTACTTTTACATAACTTTCATGTATTTACGTATATTTACAAAATTTTAATACGTACGATTTTTACAATTTACCATAAAATGAATAAGAGAAAATAAATTTTTACTTTACTCATTCTTCGCCAAGGTGGCGGCACTGAAACTAAAATTCTTATTAATACAAGAATACGAAGTTATTTTTATCTTCGGCCAAATTTTGGCTTTAACATAACAGAATTAGTCTTTCGACCAACAGAAAATGCTTGTTCTTAGCTTTTATACTTAAAGAAAATAATACTTTTGCCTTAGCTAAATAAAGTAAAACAAAACTAAGTCTCAACCGAGACATATTGACTTTCGTCAAAACATAGAACTTCGTACTTATGCATAACATTTCGGAACAAAAGAGAAAAAAAATTATAGAAGATTTTAACTTATCTTTGAGTTTTCGATGATTGAAACTCCGTCATTCTTTTCTGGCAAAATTTTTCCTACGTTATAAGTTTCATGGACGTCAATCTTTTCCTTACTGACCTCTGAGTGTCGTCCACATTAGTTTTTCTTTTGCGTCCTCTGCATGCTGGCCTCTTGGCGTAGCAATCGTCGGGTTGCTGTCTTTTTCGTTTTTCCATTGGACGGCTGGTCTTGACGTCCTCCGGTCTGGAGTCCTTCTTGAATTTCTTCTGTTGTTCCTGGTATTTTCGTTCCTCCTGCTGTCGTTTTAGTTTCTGGAACGGCGGCCTTGTTTGCACCTGACTCTCTGACCCTGGGAGCGTTCTCCTTGATGTATAATTTCTACTGCGATAGGTTGTAGGTGGTGTTTTCCTCTTTACCAAGGTTTCTTTACGCGGTGGCTTTGCATTCTTGTTTTTCTTAAATGCTGGAGTCTGAAAGTTTTCATTTTTTCTTTTTGGTACCGTCGTCTGGGTTGTAGAAGGGCTAGGTCTCTCTTCAGTTCTCTGCTTCTTGGGTGGTGGAACGGTTGTCGTTATTTCTGGACCTTCTACTTCTTTTAGGCTTGAGTCCTGCAAGAAACTTTTAAGGATTTCAAAATCATTTGGATTATAGTATTTTTTCACCTGGTCGGGACTTGCTTTACAGATTTCCCCTCTCTCGTTCTTAAGGTACAATACGACCCCTTTGATTTCCTGAATTACATAGGGGCTTTCAAATTTTGGAGCTAACTTTGCAGTAAAATTGTCTGGGGCACTTGATAAAGAAAATTTCTGCTTCAATACTTTATCCCCAACTTTAAAATCTGCTTCACGGCGTTTACTATCGTAATACACATTTTGCTTATTTCTTGCCGTATCCGAGCTTTTAAGCGCCTGATCAATAAGTTTTTGCACATCTTTCTGTTTAAGCTATTGCTCTCTTTGTTGCACAAAGAATAATTTATCTAAAGGAATAATTAACTTTCGGCCTAAAAATAATTCTGCTGGGGTTTTTCCCGTAGTATCGTGATTTGCCGTTCTTAAAGCATAAGCTAATTCATTTATGTAGCCATCCCAGCGCTTGTGATGTGTGCTAACGTAACTGCGAATTATTTTTATCATGTTTTTATTCACTCGTTCTGCTATGTTTGCCTGTGGTGTATACGGAACCATTTTGATATGGCGTATGCCAAGTCCAGTGCATATGTTTTCAAATATTTGACTAATGAATTGTTTTCCGTTATCGCTAATGACTTTTATCGGTGCACCGTATTTTAAAATGTATCTGTGTAAGAATGCATCTGCGACTGTTTTGGCTGACGCGCGTTTAAGTGGAACAATTTCAGTCCATTTTGAAAAATGATCTACTATTACTAAAAGAAAACGGTTTTTATTTAACTCACTCTGGGGGAAGGGACCAAGAAGATCTATGCCTAAAATTTCATTCGGAAATGTGGCGCGAATGCTATTTAAGTACCCGGCCGGGCTGTAATTAATATCATTTATTAACTGACATTGATTGCAGGACCTGACATACGCAGTTACTATTTTGTATAATTGCGGGAAATATACCGCCTCGCGTACCCTTTTTAAAGTCTTTCTGACCCCTAAATGAACCGCTGTTTTCGCGTCGTGTAATTCCTTCAAAATGCTTAATCGAAGCGAGGCTGGGATGATTGGTTTGTACTCGAGATTTTCGTTTGTTGTTTTCGTATAAAATAATAAATTATCCATTATTTCATAGTTTTCTGCTCTATTTCTTATCGCATCGATATCTGTGTGCTCAAAGCTTTCGGGGTCTTTCAAATATGCATAGATATTTCCAAATTCAGGATCAGCTTTCAGTTCAGTGATAATCGTATCTCTAGAATCTAAAATTTTTGAAGTCAACACAGCGCATTTAAGTTCATTTCCTTCATCGTTCAGTTTTATACGAGAAAGTGCGTCAGCTACATTGTTTTCCTTACCTACATTGTTTTCCATTGTCCTACATTGTCCTACATTGTTTTCCTTTTTATTGTTATAAAGTCCGTCAACTCTTCTATATCCCGTTGAGAGAAACTATATAGTTCGGCTTCTAGCTTTGCTCGATCTTTCACTATGGGGAAGGCCTTTACTAACGATTTTTTGAAATTTTCAAATGTATATGTCTGGCTTCCAAATTCCCCTAATAAAAATTTGCCTATATTCTTCCACCATAGCGCGGCCTGTCCTCTTAGTGCAGATGTGGCGATGGCAGCTTTTTGTCTTTCAGGCACAGGGTAGAGCTGAAAGTGATTTTCTAGGCCTTCTAGAAATATCGCCACCGAATTTTTTCCGTCGAAATTGACGTTTGGCTTGATTGCCACTCTCAAAGTCTGGACCAGGTATCCAAATCCTTCCAATTGGCTTTCCATTTCTTGGTGTTGTCCAGCGGCTTCCATCCGATTTTCGGCCATTTCAGTTCGATAAGTGTTCGGGCGCCAATGTAGAGTTGCGCGCCTCCAACCTGCAAGCAACCACGAGGTGACTGTTGAAACTACAAAATAGACAGAGTCTTGCTAAGGGTTTAAGTCCCTTTTTATTCAACTTAAGATATTACAATTGCGTGCTCTTGACGCTCACAAACTACGCCGACTCGGCAGTAAAATAAAAATAAGAACCTGAAAAGAAATAATAACAAGACTCTAACTATGAGGCTCTCTAAAAGTAACTAATCTCACCGCGTTTTACAATACCGCTGCTAATTCAGCAAACTTTGAATATCACGTTGAACGATTAACAATTCTCCGAGGCAAGCACACAGGCCGAAAGGCGGGGTTCTTCAATTTCTGGCTAACTACCTCCGCGCTCGTGAAGTAACAACAGCACACCTCCAACTCGTTTCCATTCTATTTAAACCAGAATACTTCCGCTGATAATTTGAATCCTTGCGCGTTCTACTAAAATTTACATACTGTGGCATTGGCAGTTCCAGGGGAAAGTAAGGCTTGACAGGAAAGATAGTTTAAACTTAAAATAAATGTTAGTTAAAATGAATATAAACCCTACATTTGCCGCTGCCAGAATTTGGGAAACTTGGAAGCAGGTCCTACAAACGACCTGTTGTAAAGTTTCTAGAATTCTGAACTAACTCTTAAGAGCCTCGTTTACACAAAAAAATCTTATGTAACAAAATGTATACAAAATTTCTGTCGATACTTATATAAATATCTTTTCTTACAGCAACTTTTCCTGGACTTCAGCAATCAATCTTGTTCTTTTCCTTCCAGCATCTGGAAGGAATAAGTATCAGTTTCTTTCTAAATACATTATAATTTACACTTTCTTGACACTGAATAAATTTTTGTTTTTAAACGATTCGTTTTCCTTAATTACTGCTTACTTCACATTCATTCAATTATTCAAACATTAATTTAACTTTACCCTGGCTCTCCACCATGTGTGGTGTCAAACGGGAATATTCGTGTTTTAGTCTTACAACACTTCCCCTAACCACCATGATTTGTTAGAATTCAACGACCAAATAGACACACCTTACTCGACATTCTACAACTCGATGGGCTACTTTAACATTCTTAAAAATTCAAGTGTAGGTGGAGAACCCTACAAAACACATTCATTCTAACTTCCCCCTCATTCATCTTTAGACATGCAGGCTTTCGCTCTAAAGCATGACTTTATCTACAGTTTAATACTTAAATTCGAATTCATTGCTTTTAAGCATTTACTTTTAGCATCTAAAATTTTATGCTTCTAGACTAAATTCTACTTTTACATAACTTTCATGTATTTACGTATATTTACAAAATTTTAATACGTACGATTTTTACAATTTACCATAAAATGAATAAGAGAAAATAAATTTTTACTTTACTCATTCTTCGCCAAGGTGGCGGCACTGAAACTAAAATTCTTATTAATACAAGAATACGAAGTTATTTTTATCTTCGGCCAAATTTTGGCTTTAACATAACAGAATTAGTCTTTCGACCAACAGAAAATGCTTGTTCTTAGCTTTTATACTTAAAGAAAATAATACTTTTGCCTTAGCTAAATAAAGTAAAACAAAACTAAGTCTCAACCGAGACATATTGACTTTCGTCAAAACATAGAACTTCGTACTTATGCATAACATTTCGGAACAAAAGAGAAAAAAAATTATAGAAGATTTTAACTTATCTTTGAGTTTTCGATGATTGAAACTCCGTCATTCTTTTCTGGCAAAATTTTTCCTACGTTATAAGTTTCATGGACGTCAATCTTTTCCTTACTGACCTCTGAGTGTCGTCCACATTAGTTTTTCTTTTGCGTCCTCTGCATGCTGGCCTCTTGGCGTAGCAATCGTCGGGTTGCTGTCTTTTTCGTTTTTCCATTGGACGGCTGGTCTTGACGTCCTCCGGTCTGGAGTCCTTCTTGAATTTCTTCTGTTGTTCCTGGTATTTTCGTTCCTCCTGCTGTCGTTTTAGTTTCTGGAACGGCGGCCTTGTTTGCACCTGACTCTCTGGCCCTGGGAGCGTTCTCCTTGATGTATAATTTCTACTGCGATAGGTTGTAGGTGGTGTTTTCCTCTTTACCAAGGTTTCTTTACGCGGTGGCTTTGCATTCTTGTTTTTCTTAAATGCTGGAGTCTGAAAGTTTTCATTTTTTTCTTTTTGGTACCGTCGTCTGGGTTGTAGAAGGGCTAGGTCTCTCTTCAGTTCTCTGCTTCTTGGGTGGTGGAACGGTTGTCGTTATTTCTGGACCTTCTACTTCTTTTAGGCTTGAGTCCTGCAAGAAACTTTTAAGGATTTCAAAATCATTTGGATTATAGTATTTTTTCACCTGGTCGGGACTTGCTTTACAGATTTCCCCTCTCTCGTTCTTAAGGTACAATACGACCCCTTTGATTTCCTGAATTACATAGGGGCTTTCAAATTTTGGAGCTAACTTTGCAGTAAAATTGTCTGGGGCACTTGATAAAGAAAATTTCTGCTTCAATACTTTATCCCCAACTTTAAAATCTGCTTCACGGCGTTTACTATCGTAATACACATTTTGCTTATTTCTTGCCGTATCCGAGCTTTTAAGCGCCTGATCAATAAGTTTTTGCACATCTTTCTGTTTAAGCTATTGCTCTCTTTGTTGCACAAAGAATAATTTATCTAAAGGAATAATTAACTTTCGGCCTAAAAATAATTCTGCTGGGGTTTTTCCCGTGGTATCGTGATTTGCCCTTCTTAAAGCATAAGCTAATTCATTTATGTAGCCATCCCAGCGCTTGTGATGTGTGCTAACGTAACTGCGAATTATTTTTATCATGTTTTTATTCACTCGTTCTGCTATGTTTGCCTGTGGTGTATACGGAACCATTTTGATATGGCGTATGCCAAGTCCAGTGCATATGTTTTCAAATATTTGACTAATGAATTGTTTTCCGTTATCGCTAATGACTTTTATCGGTGCACCGTATTTTAAAATGTATCTGTGTAAGAATGCATCTGCGACTGTTTTGGCTGACGCGCGTTTAAGTGGAACAATTTCAGTCCATTTTGAAAAATGATCTACTATTACTAAAAGAAAACGGTTTTTATTTAACTCACTCTGGGGGAAGGGACCAAGAAGATCTATGCCTAAAATTTCATTCGGAAATGTGGCGCGAATGCTATTTAAGTACCCGGCCGGGCTGTAATTAATATCATTTATTAACTGACATTGATTGCAGGACCTGACATACGCAGTTACTATTTTGTATAATTGCGGGAAATATACCGCCTCGCGTACCCTTTTTAAAGTCTTTCTGACCCCTAAATGAACCGCTGTTTTCGCGTCGTGTAATTCCTTCAAAATGCTTAATCGAAGCGAGGCTGGGATGATTGGTTTGTACTCGAGATTTTCGTTTGTTGTTTTCGTATAAAATAATAAATTATTTATTATTTCATAGTTTTCTGCTCTATTTCTTATCGCATCGATATCTGTGTGCTCAAAGCTTTCGGGGTCTTTCAAATATGCATAGATATTTCCAAATTCAGGATCAGCTTTCAGTTCAGTGATAATCGTATCTCTAGAATCTAAAATTTTTGAAGTCAACACAGCGCATTTAAGTTCATTTCCTTCATCGTTCAGTTTTATACGAGAAAGTGCGTCAGCTACATTGTTTTCCTTACCTACATTGTTTTCCATTGTCCTACATTGTCCTACATTGTTTTCCTTTTTATTGTTATAAAGTCCGTCAACTCTTCTATATCCCGTTGAGAGAAACTATATAGTTCGGCTTCTAGCTTTGCTCGATCTTTCACTATGGGGAAGGCCTTTACTAACGATTTTTTGAAATTTTCAAATGTATATGTCTGGCTTCCAAATTCCCCTAATAAAAATTTGCCTATATTCTTCCACCATAGCGCGGCCTGTCCTCTTAGTGCAGATGTGGCGATGGCAGCTTTTTGTCTTTCAGGCACAGGGTAGAGCTGAAAGTGATTTTCTAGGCCTTCTAGAAATATCGCCACCGAATTTTTTCCGTCGAAATTGACGTTTGGCTTGATTGCCACTCTCAAAGTCTGGACCAGGTATCCAAATCCTTCCAATTGGCTTTCCATTTCTTGGTGTTGTCCAGCGGCTTCCATCCGATTTTCGGCCATTTCAGTTCGATAAGTGTTCGGGCGCCAATGTAGAGTTGCGCGCCTCCAACCTGCAAGCAACCACGAGGTGACTGTTGAAACTACAAAATAGACAGAGTCTTGCTAAGGGTTTAAGTCCCTTTTTATTCAACTTAAGATATTACAATTGCGTGCTCTTGACGCTCACAAACTACGCCGACTCGGCAGTAAAATAAAAATAAGAACCTGAAAAGAAATAATAACAAGACTCTAACTATGAGGCTCTCTAAAAGTAACTAATCTCACCGCGTTTTACAATACCGCTGCTAATTCAGCAAACTTTGAATATCACGTTGAACGATTAACAATTCTCCGAGGCAAGCACACAGGCCGAAAGGCGGGGTTCTTCAATTTCTGGCTAACTACCTCCGCGCTCGTGAAGTAACAACAGCACACCTCCAACTCGTTTCCATTCTATTTAAACCAGAATACTTCCGCTGATAATTTGAATCCTTGCGCGTTCTACTAAAATTTACATACTGTGGCATTGGCAGTTCCAGGGGAAAGTAAGGCTTGACAGGAAAGATAGTTTAAACTTAAAATAAATGTTAGTTAAAATGAATATAAACCCTACATTTGCCGCTGCCAGAATTTGGGAAACTTGGAAGCAGGTCCTACAAACGACCTGTTGTAAAGTTTCTAGAATTCTGAACTAACTCTTAAGAGCCTCGTTTACACAAAAAAATCTTATGTAACAAAATGTATACAAAATTTCTGTCGATACTTATATAAATATCTTTTCTTACAGCAACTTTTCCTGGACTTCAGCAATCAATCTTGTTCTTTTCCTTCCAGCATCTGGAAGGAATAAGTATCAGTTTCTTTCTAAATACATTATAATTTACACTTTCTTGACACTGAATAAATTTTTGTTTTTAAACGATTCGTTTTCCTTAATTACTGCTTACTTCACATTCATTCAATTATTCAAACATTAATTTAACTTTACCCTGGCTCTCCACCATGTGTGGTGTCAAACGGGAATATTCGTGTTTTAGTCTTACAACACTTCCCCTAACCACCATGATTTGTTAGAATTCAACGACCAAATAGACACACCTTACTCGACATTCTACAACTCGATGGGCTACTTTAACATTCTTAAAAATTCAAGTGTAGGTGGAGAACCCTACAAAACACATTCATTCTAACTTCCCCCTCATTCATCTTTAGACATGCAGGCTTTCGCTCTAAAGCATGACTTTATCTACAGTTTAATACTTAAATTCGAATTCATTGCTTTTAAGCATTTACTTTTAGCATCTAAAATTTTATGCTTCTAGACTAAATTGTACTTTTACATAACTTTCATGTATTTACGTATATTTACAAAATTTTAATACGTACGATTTTTACAATTTACCATAAAATGAATAAGAGAAAATAAATTTTTACTTTACTCATTCTTCGCCAAGGTGGCGGCACTGAAACTAAAATTCTTATTAATACAAGAATACGAAGTTATTTTTATCTTCGGCCAAATTTTGGCTTTAACATAACAGAATTAGTCTTTCGACCAACAGAAAATGCTTGTTCTTAGCTTTTATACTTAAAGAAAATAATACTTTTGCCTTAGCTAAATAAAGTAAAACAAAACTAAGTCTCAACCGAGACATATTGACTTTCGTCAAAACATAGAACTTCGTACTTATGCATAACATTTCGGAACAAAAGAGAAAAAAAATTATAGAAGATTTTAACTTATCTTTGAGTTTTCGATGATTGAAACTCCGTCATTCTTTTCTGGCAAAATTTTTCCTACGTTATAAGTTTCATGGACGTCAATCTTTTCCTTACTGACCTCTGAGTGTCGTCCACATTAGTTTTTCTTTTGCGTCCTCTGCATGCTGGCCTCTTGGCGTAGCAATCGTCGGGTTGCTGTCTTTTTCGTTTTTCCATTGGACGGCTGGTCTTGACGTCCTCCGGTCTGGAGTCCTTCTTGAATTTCTTCTGTTGTTCCTGGTATTTTCGTTCCTCCTGCTGTCGTTTTAGTTTCTGGAACGGCGGCCTTGTTTGCACCTGACTCTCTGGCCCTGGGAGCGTTCTCCTTGATGTATAATTTCTACTGCGATAGGTTGTAGGTGGTGTTTTCCTCTTTACCAAGGTTTCTTTACGCGGTGGCTTTGCATTCTTGTTTTTCTTAAATGCTGGAGTCTGAAAGTTTTCATTTTTTTCTTTTTGGTACCGTCGTCTGGGTTGTAGAAGGGCTAGGTCTCTCTTCAGTTCTCTGCTTCTTGGGTGGTGGAACGGTTGTCGTTATTTCTGGACCTTCTACTTCTTTTAGGCTTGAGTCCTGCAAGAAACTTTTAAGGATTTCAAAATCATTTGGATTATAGTATTTTTTCACCTGGTCGGGACTTGCTTTACAGATTTCCCCTCTCTCGTTCTTAAGGTACAATACGACCCCTTTGATTTCCTGAATTACATAGGGGCTTTCAAATTTTGGAGCTAACTTTGCAGTAAAATTGTCTGGGGCACTTGATAAAGAAAATTTCTGCTTCAATACTTTATCCCCAACTTTAAAATCTGCTTCACGGCGTTTACTATCGTAATACACATTTTGCTTATTTCTTGCCGTATCCGAGCTTTTAAGCGCCTGATCAATAAGTTTTTGCACATCTTTCTGTTTAAGCTATTGCTCTCTTTGTTGCACAAAGAATAATTTATCTAAAGGAATAATTAACTTTCGGCCTAAAAATAATTCTGCTGGGGTTTTTCCCGTAGTATCGTGATTTGCCGTTCTTAAAGCATAAGCTAATTCATTTATGTAGCCATCCCAGCGCTTGTGATGTGTGCTAACGTAACTGCGAATTATTTTTACCATGTTTTTATTCACTCGTTCTGCTATGTTTGCCTGTGGTGTATACGGAACCATTTTGATATGGCGTATGCCAAGTCCAGTGCATATGTTTTCAAATATTTGACTAATGAATTGTTTTCCGTTATCGCTAATGACTTTTATCGGTGCACCGTATTTTAAAATGTATCTGTGTAAGAATGCATCTGCGACTGTTTTGGCTGACGCGCGTTTAAGTGGAACAATTTCAGTCCATTTTGAAAAATGATCTACTATTACTAAAAGAAAACGATTTTTATTTAACTCACTCTGGGGGAAGGGACCAAGAAGATCTATGCCTAAAATTTCATTCGGAAATGTGGCGCGAATGCTATTTAAGTACCCGGCCGGGCTGTAATTAATATCATTTATTAACTGACATTGATTGCAGGACCTGACATACGCAGTTACTATTTTGTATAATTGCGGGAAATATACCGCCTCGCGTACCCTTTTTAAAGTCTTTCTGACCCCTAAATGAACCGCTGTTTTCGCGTCGTGTAATTCCTTCAAAATGCTTAATCGAAGCGAGGCTGGGATGATTGGTTTGTACTCGAGATTTTCGTTTGTTGTTTTCGTATAAAATAATAAATTATCCATTATTTCATAGTTTTCTGCTCTATTTCTTATCGCATCGATATCTGTGTGCTCAAAGCTTTCGGGGTCTTTCAAATATGCATAGATATTTCCAAATTCAGGATCAGCTTTCAGTTCAGTGATAATCGTATCTCTAGAATCTAAAATTTTTGAAGTCAACACAGCGCATTTAAGTTCATTTCCTTCATCGTTCAGTTTTATACGAGAAAGTGCGTCAGCTACATTGTTTTCCTTACCTACATTGTTTTCCATTGTCCTACATTGTCCTACATTGTTTTCCTTTTTATTGTTATAAAGTCCGTCAACTCTTCTATATCCCGTTGAGAGAAACTATATAGTTCGGCTTCTAGCTTTGCTCGATCTTTCACTATGGGGAAGGCCTTTACTAACGATTTTTTGAAATTTTCAAATGTATATGTCTGGCTTCCAAATTCCCCTAATAAAAATTTGCCTATATTCTTCCACCATAGCGCGGCCTGTCCTCTTAGTGCAGATGTGGCGATGGCAGCTTTTTGTCTTTCAGGCACAGGGTAGAGCTGAAAGTGATTTTCTAGGCCTTCTAGAAATATCGCCACCGAATTTTTTCCGTCGAAATTGACGTTTGGCTTGATTGCCACTCTCAAAGTCTGGACCAGGTATCCAAATCCTTCCAATTGGCTTTCCATTTCTTGGTGTTGTCCAGCGGCTTCCATCCGATTTTCGGCCATTTCAGTTCGATAAGTGTTCGGGCGCCAATGTAGAGTTGCGCGCCTCCAACCTGCAAGCAACCACGAGGTGACTGTTGAAACTACAAAATAGACAGAGTCTTGCTAAGGGTTTAAGTCCCTTTTTATTCAACTTAAGATATTACAATTGCGTGCTCTTGACGCTCACAAACTACGCCGACTCGGCAGTAAAATAAAAATAAGAACCTGAAAAGAAATAATAACAAGACTCTAACTATGAGGCTCTCTAAAAGTAACTAATCTCACCGCGTTTTACAATACCGCTGCTAATTCAGCAAACTTTGAATATCACGTTGAACGATTAACAATTCTCCGAGGCAAGCACACAGGCCGAAAGGCGGGGTTCTTCAATTTCTGGCTAACTACCTCCGCGCTCGTGAAGTAAGAACAGCACACCTCGAACTCGTTTCCATTCTATTTAAACCAGAATACTTCCGCTGATAATTTGAATCCTTGCGCGTTCTACTAAAATTTACATACTGTGGCATTGGCAGTTCCAGGGGAAAGTAAGGCTTGACAGGAAAGATAGTTTAAACTTAAAATAAATGTTAGTTAAAATGAATATAAACCCTACATTTGCCGCTGCCAGAATTTGGGAAACTTGGAAGCAGGTCCTACAAACGACCTGTTGTAAAGTTTCTAGAATTCTGAACTAACTCTTAAGAGCCTCGTTTACACAAAAAAATCTTATGTAACAAAATGTATACAAAATTTCTGTCGATACTTATATAAATATCTTTTCTTACAGCAACTTTTCCTGGACTTCAGCAATCAATCTTGTTCTTTTCCTTCCAGCATCTGGAAGGAATAAGTAGCAGTTTCTTTCTAAATACATTATAATTTACACTTTCTTGACACTGAATAAATTTTTGTTTTTAAACGATTCGTTTTCCTTAATTACTGCTTACTTCACATTCATTCAATTATTCAAACATTAATTTAACTTTACCCTGGCTCTCCACCATGTGTGGTGTCAAACGGGAATATTCGTGTTTTAGTCTTACAACACTTCCCCTAACCACCATGATTTGTTAGAATTCAACGACCAAATAGACACACCTTACTCGACATTCTACAACTCGATGGGCTACTTTAACATTCTTAAAAATTCAAGTGTAGGTGGAGAACCCTACAAAACACATTCATTCTAACTTCCCCCTCATTCATCTTTAGACATGCAGGCTTTCGCTCTAAAGCATGACTTTATCTACAGTTTAATACTTAAATTCGAATTCATTGCTTTTAAGCATTTACTTTTAGCATCTAAAATTTTATGCTTCTAGACTAAATTGTACTTTTACATAACTTTCATGTATTTACGTATATTTACAAAATTTTAATACGTACGATTTTTACAATTTACCATAAAATGAATAAGAGAAAATAAATTTTTACTTTACTCATTCTTCGCCAAGGTGGCGGCACTGAAACTAAAATTCTTATTAATACAAGAATACGAAGTTATTTTTATCTTCGGCCAAATTTTGGCTTTAACATAACAGAATTAGTCTTTCGACCAACAGAAAATGCTTGTTCTTAGCTTTTATACTTAAAGAAAATAATACTTTTGCCTTAGCTAAATAAAGTAAAACAAAACTAAGTCTCAACCGAGACATATTGACTTTCGTCAAAACATAGAACTTCGTACTTATGCATAACATTTCGGAACAAAAGAGAAAAAAAATTATAGAAGATTTTAACTTATCTTTGAGTTTTCGATGATTGAAACTCCGTCATTCTTTTCTGGCAAAATTTTTCCTACGTTATAAGTTTCATGGACGTCAATCTTTTCCTTACTGACCTCTGAGTGTCGTCCACATTAGTTTTTCTTTTGCGTCCTCTGCATGCTGGCCTCTTGGCGTAGCAATCGTCGGGTTGCTGTCTTTTTCGTTTTTCCATTGGACGGCTGGTCTTGACGTCCTCCGGTCTGGAGTCCTTCTTGAATTTCTTCTGTTGTTCCTGGTATTTTCGTTCCTCCTGCTGTCGTTTTAGTTTCTGGAACGGCGGCCTTGTTTGCACCTGACTCTCTGGCCCTGGGAGCGTTCTCCTTGATGTATAATTTCTACTGCGATAGGTTGTAGGTGGTGTTTTCCTCTTTACCAAGGTTTCTTTACGCGGTGGCTTTGCATTCTTGTTTTTCTTAAATGCTGGAGTCTGAAAGTTTTCATTTTTTTCTTTTTGGTACCGTCGTCTGGGTTGTAGAAGGGCTAGGTCTCTCTTCAGTTCTCTGCTTCTTGGGTGGTGGAACGGTTGTCGTTATTTCTGGACCTTCTACTTCTTTTAGGCTTGAGTCCTGCAAGAAACTTTTAAGGATTTCAAAATCATTTGGATTATAGTATTTTTTCACCTGGTCGGGACTTGCTTTACAGATTTCCCCTCTCTCGTTCTTAAGGTACAATACGACCCTTTTGATTTCCTGAATTACATAGGGGCTTTCAAATTTTGGAGCTAACTTTGCAGTAAAATTGTCTGGGGCACTTGATAAAGAAAATTTCTGCTTCAATACTTTATCCCCAACTTTAAAATCTGCTTCACGGCGTTTACTATCGTAATACACATTTTGCTTATTTCTTGCCGTATCCGAGCTTTTAAGCGCCTGATCAATAAGTTTTTGCACATCTTTCTGTTTAAGCTATTGCTCTCTTTGTTGCACAAAGAATAATTTATCTAAAGGAATAATTAACTTTCGGCCTAAAAATAATTCTGCTGGGGTTTTTCCCGTAGTATCGTGATTTGCCGTTCTTAAAGCATAAGCTAATTCATTTATGTAGCCATCCCAGCGCTTGTGATGTGTGCTAACGTAACTGCGAATTATTTTTACCATGTTTTTATTCACTCGTTCTGCTATGTTTGCCTGTGGTGTATACGGAACCATTTTGATATGGCGTATGCCAAGTCCAGTGCATATGTTTTCAAATATTTGACTAATGAATTGTTTTCCGTTATCGCTAATGACTTTTATCGGTGCACCGTATTTTAAAATGTATCTGTGTAAGAATGCATCTGCGACTGTTTTGGCTGACGCGCGTTTAAGTGGAACAATTTCAGTCCATTTTGAAAAATGATCTACTATTACTAAAAGAAAACGATTTTTATTTAACTCACTCTGGGGGAAGGGACCAAGAAGATCTATGCCTAAAATTTCATTCGGAAATGTGGCGCGAATGCTATTTAAGTACCCGGCCGGGCTGTAATTAATATCATTTATTAACTGACATTGATTGCAGGACCTGACATACGCAGTTACTATTTTGTATAATTGCGGGAAATATACCGCCTCGCGTACCCTTTTTAAAGTCTTTCTGACCCCTAAATGAACCGCTGTTTTCGCGTCGTGTAATTCCTTCAAAATGCTTAATCGAAGCGAGGCTGGGATGATTGGTTTGTACTCGAGATTTTCGTTTGTTGTTTTCGTATAAAATAATAAATTATCCATTATTTCATAGTTTTCTGCTCTATTTCTTATCGCATCGATATCTGTGTGCTCAAAGCTTTCGGGGTCTTTCAAATATGCATAGATATTTCCAAATTCAGGATCAGCTTTCAGTTCAGTGATAATCGTATCTCTAGAATCTAAAATTTTTGAAGTCAACACAGCGCATTTAAGTTCATTTCCTTCATCGTTCAGTTTTATACGAGAAAGTGCGTCAGCTACATTGTTTTCCTTACCTACATTGTTTTCCATTGTCCTACATTGTCCTACATTGTTTTCCTTTTTATTGTTATAAAGTCCGTCAACTCTTCTATATCCCGTTGAGAGAAACTATATAGTTCGGCTTCTAGCTTTGCTCGATCTTTCACTATGGGGAAGGCCTTTACTAACGATTTTTTGAAATTTTCAAATGTATATGTCTGGCTTCCAAATTCCCCTAATAAAAATTTGCCTATATTCTTCCACCATAGCGCGGCCTGTCCTCTTAGTGCAGATGTGGCGATGGCAGCTTTTTGTCTTTCAGGCACAGGGTAGAGCTGAAAGTGATTTTCTAGGCCTTCTAGAAATATCGCCACCGAATTTTTTCCGTCGAAATTGACGTTTGGCTTGATTGCCACTCTCAAAGTCTGGACCAGGTATCCAAATCCTTCCAATTGGCTTTCCATTTCTTGGTGTTGTCCAGCGGCTTCCATCCGATTTTCGGCCATTTCAGTTCGATAAGTGTTCGGGCGCCAATGTAGAGTTGCGCGCCTCCAACCTGCAAGCAACCACGAGGTGACTGTTGAAACTACAAAATAGACAGAGTCTTGCTAAGGGTTTAAGTCCCTTTTTATTCAACTTAAGATATTACAATTGCGTGCTCTTGACGCTCACAAACTACGCCGACTCGGCAGTAAAATAAAAATAAGAACCTGAAAAGAAATAATAACAAGACTCTAACTATGAGGCTCTCTAAAAGTAACTAATCTCACCGCGTTTTACAATACCGCTGCTAATTCAGCAAACTTTGAATATCACGTTGAACGATTAACAATTCTCCGAGGCAAGCACACAGGCCGAAAGGCGGGGTTCTTCAATTTCTGGCTAACTACCTCCGCGCTCGTGAAGTAAGAACAGCACACCTCGAACTCGTTTCCATTCTATTTAAACCAGAATACTTCCGCTGATAATTTGAATCCTTGCGCGTTCTACTAAAATTTACATACTGTGGCATTGGCAGTTCCAGGGGAAAGTAAGGCTTGACAGGAAAGATAGTTTAAACTTAAAATAAATGTTAGTTAAAATGAATATAAACCCTACATTTGCCGCTGCCAGAATTTGGGAAACTTGGAAGCAGGTCCTACAAACGACCTGTTGTAAAGTTTCTAGAATTCTGAACTAACTCTTAAGAGCCTCGTTTACACAAAAAAATCTTATGTAACAAAATGTATACAAAATTTCTGTCGATACTTATATAAATATCTTTTCTTACAGCAACTTTTCCTGGACTTCAGCAATCAATCTTGTTCTTTTCCTTCCAGCATCTGGAAGGAATAAGTAGCAGTTTCTTTCTAAATACATTATAATTTACACTTTCTTGACACTGAATAAATTTTTGTTTTTAAACGATTCGTTTTCCTTAATTACTGCTTACTTCACATTCATTCAATTATTCAAACATTAATTTAACTTTACCCTGGCTCTCCACCATGTGTGGTGTCAAACGGGAATATTCGTGTTTTAGTCTTACAACACTTCCCCTAACCACCATGATTTGTTAGAATTCAACGACCAAATAGACACACCTTACTCGACATTCTACAACTCGATGAGCTACTTTAACATTCTTAAAAATTCAAGTGTAGGTGGAGAACCCTACAAAACACATTCATTCTAACTTCCCCCTCATTCATCTTTAGACATGCAGGCTTTCGCTCTAAAGCATGACTTTATCTACAGTTTAATACTTAAATTCGAATTCATTGCTTTTAAGCATTTACTTTTAGCATCTAAAATTTTATGCTTCTAGACTAAATTGTACTTTTACATAACTTTCATGTATTTACGTATATTTACAAAATTTTAATACGTAGGATTTTTACAATTTACCATAAAATGAATAAGAGAAAATAAATTTTTACTTTACTCATTCTTCGCCAAGGTGGCGGCACTGAAACTAAAATTCTTATTAATACAAGAATACGAAGTTATTTTTATCTTCGGCCAAATTTTGGCTTTAACATAACAGAATTAGTCTTTCGACCAACAGAAAATGCTTGTTCTTAGCTTTTATACTTAAAGAAAATAATACTTTTGCCTTAGCTAAATAAAGTAAAACAAAACTAAGTCTCAACCGAGACATATTGACTTTCGTCAAAACATAGAACTTCGTACTTATGCATAACATTTCGGAACAAAAGAGAAAAAAAATTATAGAAGATTTTAACTTATCTTTCAGTTTTCGATGATTGAAACTCCGTCATTCTTTTCTGGCAAAATTTTTCCTACGTTATAAGTTTCATGGACGTCAATCTTTTCCTTATTGACCTCTGAGTGTCGTCCACATTAGTTTTTCTTTTGCGTCCTCTGCATGCTGGCCTCTTGGCGTAGCAATCGTCGGGTTGCTGTCTTTTTCGTTTTTCCATTGGACGGCTGGTCTTGACGTCCTCCGGTCTGGAGTCCTTCTTGAATTTCTTCTGTTGTTCCTGGTATTTTCGTTCCTCCTGCTGTCGTTTTAGTTTCTGGAACGGCGGCCTTGTTTGCACCTGACTCTCTGGCCCTGGGAGCGTTCTCCTTGATGTATAATTTCTACTGCGATAGGTTGTAGGTGGTGTTTTCCTCTTTACCAAGGTTTCTTTACGCGGTGGCTTTGCATTCTTGTTTTTCTTAAATGCTGGAGTCTGAAAGTTTTCATTTTTTTCTTTTTAGTACCGTCGTCTGGGTTGTAGAAGGGCTAGGTGTCTCTTTAGTTCTCTGCTTCTTGGGTGGTGGAACGGTTGTCGTTATTTCTGGACCTTCTACTTCTTTTAGGCTTGAGTCCTGCAAGAAACTTTTAAGGATATCAAAATCATTTGGATTATAGTATTTTTTCACCTGGTCGGGACTTGCTTTACAGATTTCCCCTCTCTCGTTATTAAGGTACAATACGACGCCTTTGATTTCCTGAATTACATAGGGGCCTTCAAATTTTGGAGCTAACTTTGCAGTAAAATTGTCTGGGGCACTTGATAAAGAAAATTTCCGCTTCAATACTTTATCCCCAACTTTAAAATCTGCTTCACGGCGTTTACTATCGTAATACACATTTTGCTTATTTCTTGCCGTATCCGAGCTTTTAAGCGCCTGATCAATAAGTTTTTGCACATCTTTCTGTTTAAGCTATTGCTCTCTTTGTTGCACAAAAAATAATTTATCTAAAGGAATAATTAACTTTCGGCCTAAAAATAATTCTGCTGGGGTTTTTCCCGTAGTATCGTGATTTGCCGTTCTTAAAGCATAAGCTAATTCATTTATGTAGCCATCCCAGCGCTTGTGATGTGTGCTAACGTAACTGCGAATTATTTTTACCATGTTTTTATTCACTCGTTCTGCTATGTTTGCCTGTGGTGTATACGGAACCATTTTGATATGGCGTATGCCAAGTCCAGTGCATATGTTTTCAAATATTTGACTAATGAATTGTTTTCCGTTATCGCTAATGACTTTTATCGGTGCACCGTATTTTAAAATGTATCTGTGTAAGAATGCATCTGCGACTGTTTTGGCTGACGTGCGTTTAAGTGGAACAATTTCAGTCCATTTTGAAAAATGATCTACTATTACTAAAAGAAAACGATTTTTATTTAACTCACTCTGGGGGAAGGGTCCAAGAAGATCTATGCCTAAAATTTCATTCGGAAATGTGGCGCGAATGCTATTTAAGTACCCGGCCGGGCTGTAATTAATATCATTTATTAACTGACATTGATTGCAGGACCTGACATACGCAGTTACTATTTTGTATAATTGCGGGAAATATACCGCCTCGCGTACCCTTTTTAAAGTCTTTCTGACCCCTAAATGAACCGCTGTTTTCGCGTCGTGTAATTCCTTCAAAATGCTTAATCGATGCGAGGCTGGGATGATTGGTTTGTACTCGAGATTTTCGTTTGTTGTTTTCGTATAAAATAATAAATTATCCATTATTTCATAGTTTTCTGCTCTATTTCTTATCGCATCGATATCTGTGTGCTCAAAGCTTTCGGGGTCTTTCAAATATGCATAGATATTTCCAAATTCAGGATCAGCTTTCAGTTCAGTGATAATCGTATCTCTAGAATCTAAAATTTTTGAAGTCAACACAGCGCATTTAAGTTCATTTCCTTCATCGTTCAGTTTTATACGAGAAAGTGCGTCAGCTACATTGTTTTCCTTACGTACATTGTTTTCCATTGTCCTACATTGTCCTACATTGTTTTCCTTTTTATTGTTATAAAGTCCGTCAACTCTTCTATATCCCGTTGAGAGAAACTATATAGTTCGGCTTCTAGCTTTGCTCGATCTTTCACTATGGGGAAGGCCTTTACTAACGATTTTTTGAAATTTTCAAATGTATATGTCTGGCTTCCAAATTCCCCTAATAAAAATTTGCCTATATTCTTCCACCATAGCGCGGCCTGTCCTCTTAGTGCAGATGTGGCGATGGCAGCTTTTTGTCTTTCAGGCACAGGGTAGAGCTGAAAGTGATTTTCTAGGCCTTCTAGAAATATCGCCACCGAATTTTTTCCGTCGAAATTGACGTTTGGCTTGATTGCCACTCTCAAAGTCTGGACCAGGTATCCAAATCCTTCCAATTGGCTTTCCATTTCTTGGTGTTGTCCAGCGGCTTCCATCCGATTTTCGGCCATTTCAGTTCGATAAGTGTTCGGGCGCCAATGTAGAGTTGCGCGCCTCCAACCTGCAAGCAACCACGAGGTGACTGTTGAAACTACAAAATAGACAGAGTCTTGCTAAGGGTTTAAGTCCCTTTTTATTCAACTTAAGATATTACAATTGCGTGCTCTTGACGCTCACAAACTACGCCGACTCGGCAGTAAAATAAAAATAAGAACCTGAAAAGAAATAATAACAAGACTCTAACTATGAGGCTCTCTAAAAGTAACTAATCTCACCGCGTTTTACAATACCGCTGCTAATTCAGCAAACTTTGAATATCACGTTGAACGATTAACAATTCTCCGAGGCAAGCACACAGGCCGAAAGGCGGGGTTCTTCAATTTCTGGCTAACTACCTCCGCGCTCGTGAAGTAAGAACAGCACACCTCGAACTCGTTTCCATTCTATTTAAACCAGAATAATTCCGCTGATAATTTGAATGCTTGCGCGTTCTACTAAAATTTACATAGTGTGGCATTGGCAGTTCCAGGGGAAAGTAAGGCTTGACAGGAAAGATAGTTTAAACTTAAAATAAATGTTAGTTAAAATGAATATAAACCCTACATTTGCCGCTGCCAGAATTTGGGAAACTTGGAAGCAGGTCCTACAAACGACCTGTTGTAAAGTTTCTAGAATTCTGAACTAACTCTTAAGAGCCTCGTTTACACAAAAAAATCTTATGTAACAAAATGTATACAAAATTTCTGTCGATACTTATATAAATATCTTTTCTTACAGCAACTTTTCCTGGACTTCAGCAATCAATCTTGTTCTTTTCCTTCCAGCATCTGGAAGGAATAAGTAGCAGTTTCTTTCTAAATACATTATAATTTACACTTTCTTGACACTGAATAAATTTTTGTTTTTAAACGATTCGTTTTCCTTAATTACTGCTTACTTCACATTCATTCAATTATTCAAACATTAATTTAACTTTACCCTGGCTCTCCACCATGTGTGGTGTCAAACGGGAATATTCGTGTTTTAGTCTTACAACACTTCCCCTAACCACCATGATTTGTTAGAATTCAACGACCAAATAGACACACCTTACTCGACATTCTACAACTCGATGAGCTACTTTAACATTCTTAAAAATTCAAGTGTAGGTGGAGAACCCTACAAAACACAATCATTCTAACTTCCCCCTCATTCATCTTTAGACATGCAGGCTTTCGCTCTAAAGCATGACTTTATCTACAGTTTAATACTTAAATTCGAATTCATTGCTTTTAAGCATTTACTTTTAGCATCTAAAATTTTATGCTTCTAGACTAAATTGTACTTTTACATAACTTTCATGTATTTACGTATATTTACAAAATTTTAATACGTACGATTTTTACAATTTACCATAAAATGAATAAGAGAAAATAAATTTTTACTTTACTCATTCTTCGCCAAGGTGGCGGCACTGAAACTAAAATTCTTATTAATACAAGAATACGAAGTTATTTTTATCTTCGGCCAAATTTTGGCTTTAACATAACAGAATTAGTCTTTCGACCAACAGAAAATGCTTGTTCTTAGCTTTTATACTTAAAGAAAATAATACTTTTGCCTTAGCTAAATAAAGTAAAACAAAACTAAGTCTCAACCGAGACATATTGACTTTCGTCAAAGCATAGAACTTCGTACTTATGCATAACATTTCGGAACAAAAGAGAAAAAAAATTATAGAAGATTTTAACTTATCTTTGAGTTTTCGATGATTGAAACTCCGTCATTCTTTTCTGGCAAAATTTTTCCTACGTTATAAGTTTCATGGACGTCAATCGTTTCCTTACTGACCTCTGAGTGTCGTCCACATTAGTTTTTCTTTTGCGTCCTCTGCATGCTGGCCTCTTGGCGTAGCAATCGTCGGGTTGCTGTCTTTTTCGTTTTTCCATTGGACGGCTGGTCTTGACGTCCTCCGGTCTGGAGTCCTTCTTGAATTTCTTCTGTTGTTCCTGGTATTTTCGTTCCTCCTGCTGTCGTTTTAGTTTCTGGAACGGCGGCCTTGTTTGCACCTGACTCTCTGACCCTGGGAGCGTTCTCCTTGATGTATAATTTCTACTGCGATAGGTTGTAGGTGGTGTTTTCCTCTTTACCAAGGTTTCTTTACGCGGTGGCTTTGCATTCTTGTTTTTCTTAAATGCTGGAGTCTGAAAGTTTTCATTTTTTCTTTTTGGTACCGTCGTCTGGGTTGTAGAAGGGCTAGGTCTCTCTTCAGTTCTCTGCTTCTTGGGTGGTGGAACGGTTGTCGTTATTTCTGGACCTTCTACTTCTTTTAGGCTTGAGTCCTGCAAGAAACTTTTAAGGATTTCAAAATCATTTGGATTATAGTATTTTTTCACCTGGTCGGGACTTGCTTTACAGATTTCCCCTCTCTCGTTCTTAAGGTACAATACGACCCCTTTGATTTCCTGAATTACATAGGGGCTTTCAAATTTTGGAGCTAACTTTGCAGTAAAATTGTCTGGGGCACTTGATAAAGAAAATTTCTGCTTCAATACTTTATCCCCAACTTTAAAATCTGCTTCACGGCGTTTACTATCGTAATACACATTTTGCTTATTTCTTGCCGTATCCGAGCTTTTAAGCGCCTGATCAATAAGTTTTTGCACATCTTTCTGTTTAAGCTATTGCTCTCTTTGTTGCACAAAGAATAATTTATCTAAAGGAATAATTAACTTTCGGCCTAAAAATAATTCTGCTGGGGTTTTTCCCGTAGTATCGTGATTTGCCGTTCTTAAAGCATAAGCTAATTCATTTATGTAGCCATCCCAGCGCTTGTGATGTGTGCTAACGTAACTGCGAATTATTTTTATCATGTTTTTATTCACTCGTTCTGCTATGTTTGCCTGTGGTGTATACGGAACCATTTTGATATGGCGTATGCCAAGTCCAGTGCATATGTTTTCAAATATTTGACTAATGAATTGTTTTCCGTTATCGCTAATGACTTTTATCGGTGCACCGTATTTTAAAATGTATCTGTGTAAGAATGCATCTGCGACTGTTTTGGCTGACGCGCGTTTAAGTGGAACAATTTCAGTCCATTTTGAAAAATGATCTACTATTACTAAAAGAAAACGGTTTTTATTTAACTCACTCTGGGGGAAGGGACCAAGAAGATCTATGCCTAAAATTTCATTCGGAAATGTGGCGCGAATGCTATTTAAGTACCCGGCCGGGCTGTAATTAATATCATTTATTAACTGACATTGATTGCAGGACCTGACATACGCAGTTACTATTTTGTATAATTGCGGGAAATATACCGCCTCGCGTACCCTTTTTAAAGTCTTTCTGACCCCTAAATGAACCGCTGTTTTCGCGTCGTGTAATTCCTTCAAAATGCTTAATCGAAGCGAGGCTGGGATGATTGGTTTGTACTCGAGATTTTCGTTTGTTGTTTTCGTATAAAATAATAAATTATCCATTATTTCATAGTTTTCTGCTCTATTTCTTATCGCATCGATATCTGTGTGCTCAAAGCTTTCGGGGTCTTTCAAATATGCATAGATATTTCCAAATTCAGGATCAGCTTTCAGTTCAGTGATAATCGTATCTCTAGAATCTAAAATTTTTGAAGTCAACACAGCGCATTTAAGTTCATTTCCTTCATCGTTCAGTTTTATACGAGAAAGTGCGTCAGCTACATTGTTTTCCTTACCTACATTGTTTTCCATTGTCCTACATTGTCCTACATTGTTTTCCTTTTTATTGTTATAAAGTCCGTCAACTCTTCTATATCCGGTTGAGAGAAACTATATAGTTCGGCTTCTAGCTTTGCTCGATCTTTCACTATGGGGAAGGCCTTTACTAACGATTTTTTGAAATTTTCAAATGTATATGTCTGGCTTCCAAATTCCCCTAATAAAAATTTGCCTATATTCTTCCACCATAGCGCGGCCTGTCCTCTTAGTGCAGATGTGGCGATGGCAGCTTTTTGTCTTTCAGGCACAGGGTAGAGCTGAAAGTGATTTTCTAGGCCTTCTAGAAATATCGCCACCGAATTTTTTCCGTCGAAATTGACGTTTGGCTTGATTGCCACTCTCAAAGTCTGGACCAGGTATCCAAATCCTTCCAATTGGCTTTCCATTTCTTGGTGTTGTCCAGCGGCTTCCATCCGATTTTCGGCCATTTCAGTTCGATAAGTGTTCGGGCGCCAATGTAGAGTTGCGCGCCTCCAACCTGCAAGCAACCACGAGGTGAATGTTGAAACTACAAAATAGACAGAGTCTTGCTAAGGGTTTAAGTCCCTTTTTATTCAACTTAAGATATTACAATTGCGTGCTCTTGACGCTCACAAACTACGCCGACTCGGCAGTAAAATAAAAATAAGAACCTGAAAAGAAATAATAACAAGACTCTAACTATGAGGCTCTCTAAAAGTAACTAATCTCACCGCGTTTTACAATACCGCTGCTAATTCAGCAAACTTTGAATATCACGTTGAACGATTAACAATTCTCCGAGGCAAGCACACAGGCCGAAAGGCGGGGTTCTTCAATTTCTGGCTAACTACCTCCGCGCTCGTGAAGTAAGAACAGCACACCTCCAACTCGTTTCCATTCTATTTAAACCAGAATACTTCCGCTGATAATTTGAATCCTTGCGCGTTCTACTAAAATTTACATACTGTGGCATTGGCAGTTCCAGGGGAAAGTAAGGCTTGACAGGAAAGATAGTTTAAACTTAAAATAAATGTTAGTTAAAATGAATATAAACCCTACATTTGCCGCTGCCAGAATTTGGGAAACTTGGAAGCAGGTCCTACAAACGACCTGTTGTAAAGTTTCTAGAATTCTGAACTAACTCTTAAGAGCCTCGTTTACACAAAAAAATCTTATGTAACAAAATGTATACAAAATTTCTGTCGATACTTATATAAATATCTTTTCTTACAGCAACTTTTCCTGGACTTCAGCAATCAATCTTGTTCTTTTCCTTCCAGGATCTGGAAGGAATAAGTATCAGTTTCTTTCTAAATACATTATAATTTACACTTTCTTGACACTGAATAAATTTTTGTTTTTAAACGATTCGTTTTCCTTAATTACTGCTTACTTCACATTCATTCAATTATTCAAACATTAATTTAACTTTACCCTGGCTCTCCACCATGTGTGGTGTCAAACGGGAATATTCGTGTTTTAGTCTTACAACACTTCCCCTAACCACCATGATTTGTTAGAATTCAACGACCAAATAGACACACCTTACTCGACATTCTACAACTCGATGGGCTACTTTAACATTCTTAAAAATTCAAGTGTAGGTGGAGAACCCTACAAAACACATTCATTCTAACTTCCCCCTCATTCATCTTTAGACATGCAGGCTTTCGCTCTAAAGCATGACTTTATCTACAGTTTAATACTTAAATTCGAATTCATTGCTTTTAAGCATTTACTTTTAGCATCTAAAATTTTATGCTTCTAGACTAAATTGTACTTTTACATAACTTTCATGTATTTACGTATATTTACAAAATTTTAATACGTACGATTTTTACAATTTACCATAAAATGAATAAGAGAAAATAAATTTTTACTTTACTCATTCTTCGCCAAGGTGGCGGCACTGAAACTAAAATTCTTATTAATACAAGAATACGAAGTTATTTTTATCTTCGGCCAAATTTTGGCTTTAACATAACAGAATTAGTCTTTCGACCAACAGAAAATGCTTGTTCTTAGCTTTTATACTTAAAGAAAATAATACTTTTGCCTTAGCTAAATAAAGTAAAACAAAACTAAGTCTCAACCGAGACATATTGACTTTCGTCAAAACATAGAACTTCGTACTTATGCATAACATTTCGGAACAAAAGAGAAAAAAAATTATAGAAGATTTTAACTTATCTTTGAGTTTTCGATGATTGAAACTCCGTCATTCTTTTCTGGCAAAATTTTTCCTACGTTATAAGTTTCATGGACGTCAATCTTTTCCTTACTGACCTCTGAGTGTCGTCCACATTAGTTTTTCTTTTGCGTCCTCTGCATGCTGGCCTCTTGGCGTAGCAATCGTCGGGTTGCTGTCTTTTTCGTTTTTCCATTGGACGGCTGGTCTTGACGTCCTCCGGTCTGGAGTCCTTCTTGAATTTCTTCTGTTGTTCCTGGTATTTTCGTTCCTCCTGCTGTCGTTTTAGTTTCTGGAACGGCGGCCTTGTTTGCACCTGACTCTCTGGCCCTGGGAGCGTTCTCCTTGATGTATAATTTCTACTGCGATAGGTTGTAGGTGGTGTTTTCCTCTTTACCAAGGTTTCTTTACGCGGTGGCTTTGCATTCTTGTTTTTCTTAAATGCTGGAGTCTGAAATTTTTCATTTTTTTCTTTTTGGTACCGTCGTCTGGGTTGTAGAAGGGCTAGGTCTCTCTTCAGTTCTCTGCTTCTTGGGTGGTGGAACGGTTGTCGTTATTTCTGGACCTTCTACTTCTTTTAGGCTTGAGTCCTGCAAGAAACTTTTAAGGATTTCAAAATCATTTGGATTATAGTATTTTTTCACCTGGTCGGGACTTGCTTTACAGATTTCCCCTCTCTCGTTCTTAAGGTACAATACGACCCCTTTGATTTCCTGAATTACATAGGGGCTTTCAAATTTTGGAGCTAACTTTGCAGTAAAATTGTCTGGGGCACTTGATAAAGAAAATTTCTGCTTCAATACTTTATCCCCAACTTTAAAATCTGCTTCACGGCGTTTACTATCGTAATACACATTTTGCTTATTTCTTGCCGTATCCGAGCTTTTAAGCGCCTGATCAATAAGTTTTTGCACATCTTTCTGTTTAAGCTATTGCTCTCTTTGTTGCACAAAGAATAATTTATCTAAAGGAATAATTAACTTTCGGCCTAAAAATAATTCTGCTGGGGTTTTTCCCGTAGTATCGTGATTTGCCGTTCTTAAAGCATAAGCTAATTCATTTATGTAGCCATCCCAGCGCTTGTGATGTGTGCTAACGTAACTGCGAATTATTTTTACCATGTTTTTATTCACTCGTTCTGCTATGTTTGCCTGTGGTGTATACGGAACCATTTTGATATGGCGTATGCCAAGTCCAGTGCATATGTTTTCAAATATTTGACTAATGAATTGTTTTCCGTTATCGCTAATGACTTTTATCGGTGCACCGTATTTTAAAATGTATCTGTGTAAGAATGCATCTGCGACTGTTTTGGCTGACGCGCGTTTAAGTGGAACAATTTCAGTCCATTTTGAAAAATGATCTACTATTACTAAAAGAAAACGATTTTTATTTAACTCACTCTGGGGGAAGGGACCAAGAAGATCTATGCCTAAAATTTCATTCGGAAATGTGGCGCGAATGCTATTTAAGTACCCGGCCGGGCTGTAATTAATATCATTTATTAACTGACATTGATTGCAGGACCTGACATACGCAGTTACTATTTTGTATAATTGCGGGAAATATACCGCCTCGCGTACCCTTTTTAAAGTCTTTCTGACCCCTAAATGAACCGCTGTTTTCGCGTCGTGTAATTCCTTCAAAATGCTTAATCGAAGCGAGGCTGGGATGATTGGTTTGTACTCGAGATTTTCGTTTGTTGTTTTCGTATAAAATAATAAATTATCCATTATTTCATAGTTTTCTGCTCTATTTCTTATCGCATCGATATCTGTGTGCTCAAAGCTTTCGGGGTCTTTCAAATATGCATAGATATTTCCAAATTCAGGATCAGCTTTCAGTTCAGTGATAATCGTATCTCTAGAATCTAAAATTTTTGAAGTCAACACAGCGCATTTAAGTTCATTTCCTTCATCGTTCAGTTTTATACGAGAACGTGCGTCAGCTACATTGTTTTCCTTACCTACATTGTTTTCCATTGTCCTACATTGTCCTACATTGTTTTCCTTTTTATTGTTATAAAGTCCGTCAACTCTTCTATATCCCGTTGAGAGAAACTATATAGTTCGGCTTCTAGCTTTGCTCGATCTTTCACTATGGGGAAGGCCTTTACTAACGATTTTTTGAAATTTTCAAATGTATATGTCTGGCTTCCAAATTCCCCTAATAAAAATTTGCCTATATTCTTCCACCATAGCGCGGCCTGTCCTCTTAGTGCAGATGTGGCGATGGCAGCTTTTTGTCTTTCAGGCACAGGGTAGAGCTGAAAGTGATTTTCTAGGCCTTCTAGAAATATCGCCACCGAATTTTTTCCGTCGAAATTGACGTTTGGCTTGATTGCCACTCTCAAAGTCTGGACCAGGTATCCAAATCCTTCCAATTGGCTTTCCATTTCTTGGTGTTGTCCAGCGGCTTCCATCCGATTTTCGGCCATTTCAGTTCGATAAGTGTTCGGGCGCCAATGTAGAGTTGCGCGCCTCCAACCTGCAAGCAACCACGAGGTGACTGTTGAAACTACAAAATAGACAGAGTCTTGCTAAGGGTTTAAGTCCCTTTTTATTCAACTTAAGATATTACAATTGCGTGCTCTTGACGCTCACAAACTACGCCGACTCGGCAGTAAAATAAAAATAAGAACCTGAAAAGAAATAATAACAAGACTCTAACTATGAGGCTCTCTAAAAGTAACTAATCTCACCGCGTTTTACAATACCGCTGCTAATTCAGCAAACTTTGAATATCACGTTGAACGATTAACAATTCTCCGAGGCAAGCACACAGGCCGAAAGGCGGGGTTCTTCAATTTCTGGCTAACTACCTCCGCGCTCGTGAAGTAAGAACAGCACACCTCGAACTCGTTTCCATTCTATTTAAACCAGAATAATTCCGCTGATAATTTGAATGCTTGCGCGTTCTACTAAAATTTACATACTGTGGCATTGGCAGTTCCAGGGGAAAGTAAGGCTTGACAGGAAAGATAGTTTAAACTTAAAATAAATGTTAGTTAAAATGAATATAAACCCTACATTTGCCGCTGCCAGAATTTGGGAAACTTGGAAGCAGGTCCTACAAACGACCTGTTGTAAAGTTTCTAGAATTCTGAACTAACTCTTAAGAGCCTCGTTTACACAAAAAAATCTTATGTAACAAAATGTATACAAAATTTCTGTCGATACTCATATAAATATCTTTTCTTACAGCAACTTTTCCTGGACTTCAGCAATCAATCTTGTTCTTTTCCTTCCAGCATCTGGAAGGAATAAGTAGCAGTTTCTTTCTAAATACATTATAATTTACACTTTCTTGACACTGAATAAATTTTTGTTTTTAAACGATTCGTTTTCCTTAATTACTGCTTACTTCACATTCATTCAATTATTCAAACATTAATTTAACTTTACCCTGGCTCTCCACCATGTGTGGTGTCAAACGGGAATATTCGTGTTTTAGTCTTACAACACTTCCCCTAACCACCATGATTTGTTAGAATTCAACGACCAAATAGACACACCTTACTCGACATTCTACAACTCGATGAGCTACTTTAACATTCTTAAAAATTCAAGTGTAGGTGGAGAACCCTACAAAACACAATCATTCTAACTTCCCCCTCATTCATCTTTAGACATGCAGGCTTTCGCTCTAAAGCATGACTTTATCTACAGTTTAATACTTAAATTCGAATTCATTGCTTTTAAGCATTTACTTTTAGCATCTAAAATTTTATGCTTCTAGACTAAATTGTACTTTTACATAACTTTCATGTATTTACGTATATTTACAAAATTTTAATACGTACGATTTTTACAATTTACCATAAAATGAATAAGAGAAAATAAATTTTTACTTTACTCATTCTTCGCCAAGGTGGCGGCACTGAAACTAAAATTCTTATTAATACAAGAATACGAAGTTATTTTTATCTTCGGCCAAATTTTGGCTTTAACATAACAGAATTAGTCTTTCGACCAACAGAAAATGCTTGTTCTTAGCTTTTATACTTAAAGAAAATAATACTTTTGCCTTAGCTAAATAAAGTAAAACAAAACTAAGTCTCAACCGAGACATATTGACTTTCGTCAAAGCATAGAACTTCGTACTTATGCATAACATTTCGGAACAAAAGAGAAAAAAAATTATAGAAGATTTTAACTTATCTTTGAGTTTTCGATGATTGAAACTCCGTCATTCTTTTCTGGCAAAATTTTTCCTACGTTATAAGTTTCATGGACGTCAATCTTTTCCTTACTGACCTCTGAGTGTCGTCCACATTAGTTTTTCTTTTGCGTCCTCTGCATGCTGGCCTCTTGGCGTAGCAATCGTCGGGTTGCTGTCTTTTTCGTTTTTCCATTGGACGGCTGGTCTTGACGTCCTCCGGTCTGGAGTCCTTCTTGAATTTCTTCTGTTGTTCCTGGTATTTTCGTTCCTCCTGCTGTCGTTTTAGTTTCTGGAACGGCGGCCTTGTTTGCACCTGACTCTCTGGCCCTGGGAGCGTTCTCCTTGATGTATAATTTCTACTGCGATAGGTTGTAGGTGGTGTTTTCCTCTTTACCAAGGTTTCTTTACGCGGTGGCTTTGCATTCTTGTTTTTCTTAAATGCTGGAGTCTGAAAGTTTTCATTTTTTTCTTTTTAGTACCGTCGTCTGGGTTGTAGAAGGGCTAGGTGTCTCTTTAGTTCTCTGCTTCTTGGGTGGTGGAACGGTTGTCGTTATTTCTGGACCTTCTACTTCTTTTAGGCTTGAGTCCTGCAAGAAACTTTTAAGGATATCAAAATCATTTGGATTATAGTATTTTTTCACCTGGTCGGGACTTGCTTTACAGATTTCCCCTCTCTCGTTATTAAGGTACAATACGACGCCTTTGATTTCCTGAATTACATAGGGGCCTTCAAATTTTGGAGCTAACTTTGCAGTAAAATTGTCTGGGGCACTTGATAAAGAAAATTTCCGCTTCAATACTTTATCCCCAACTTTAAAATCTGCTTCACGGCGTTTACTATCGTAATACACATTTTGCTTATTTCTTGCCGTATCCGAGCTTTTAAGCGCCTGATCAATAAGTTTTTGCACATCTTTCTGTTTAAGCTATTGCTCTCTTTGTTGCACAAAGAATAATTTATCTAAAGGAATAATTAACTTTCGGCCTAAAAATAATTCTGCTGGGGTTTTTCCCGTAGTATCGTGATTTGCCGTTCTTAAAGCATAAGCTAATTCATTTATGTAGCCATCCCAGCGCTTGTGATGTGTGCTAACGTAACTGCGAATTATTTTTACCATGTTTTTATTCACTCGTTCTGCTATGTTTGCCTGTGGTGTATACGGAACCATTTTGATATGGCGTATGCCAAGTCCAGTGCATATGTTTTCAAATATTTGACTAATGAATTGTTTTCCGTTATCGCTAATGACTTTTATCGGTGCACCGTATTTTAAAATGTATCTGTGTAAGAATGCATCTGCGACTGTTTTGGCTGACGTGCGTTTAAGTGGAACAATTTCAGTCCATTTTGAAAAATGATCTACTATTACTAAAAGAAAACGATTTTTATTTAACTCACTCTGGGGGAAGGGACCAAGAAGATCTATGCCTAAAATTTCATTCGGAAATGTGGCGCGAATGCTATTTAAGTAGCCGGCCGGGCTGTAATTAATATCATTTATTAACTGACATTGATTGCAGGACCTGACATACGCAGTTACTATTTTGTATAATTGCGGGAAATATACCGCCTCGCGTACCCTTTTTAAAGTCTTTCTGACCCCTAAATGAACCGCTGTTTTCGCGTCGTGTAATTCCTTCAAAATGCTTAATCGATGCGAGGCTGGGATGATTGGTTTGTACTCGAGATTTTCGTTTGTTGTTTTCGTATAAAATAATAAATTATCCATTATTTCATAGTTTTCTGCTCTATTTCTTATCGCATCGATATCTGTGTGCTCAAAGCTTTCGGGGTCTTTCAAATATGCATAGATATTTCCAAATTCAGGATCAGCTTTCAGTTCAGTGATAATCGTATCTCTAGAATCTAAAATTTTTGAAGTCAACACAGCGCATTTAAGTTCATTTCCTTCATCGTTCAGTTTTATACGAGAAAGTGCGTCAGCTACATTGTTTTCCTTACCTACATTGTTTTCCATTGTCCTACATTGTCCTACATTGTTTTCCTTTTTATTGTTATAAAGTCCGTCAACTCTTCTATATCCCGTTGAGAGAAACTATATAGTTCGGCTTCTAGCTTTGCTCGATCTTTCACTATGGGGAAGGCCTTTACTAACGATTTTTTGAAATTTTCAAATGTATATGTCTGGCTTCCAAATTCCCCTAATAAAAATTTGCCTATATTCTTCCACCATAGCGCGGCCTGTCCTCTTAGTGCAGATGTGGCGATGGCAGCTTTTTGTCTTTCAGGCACAGGGTAGAGCTGAAAGTGATTTTCTAGGCCTTCTAGAAATATCGCCACCGAATTTTTTCCGTCGAAATTGACGTTTGGCTTGATTGCCACTCTCAAAGTCTGGACCAGGTATCCAAATCCTTCCAATTGGCTTTCCATTTCTTGGTGTTGTCCAGCGGCTTCCATCCGATTTTCGGCCATTTCAGTTCGATAAGTGTTCGGGCGCCAATGTAGAGTTGCGCGCCTCCAACCTGCAAGCAACCACGAGGTGACTGTTGAAACTACAAAATAGACAGAGTCTTGCTAAGGGTTTAAGTCCCTTTTTATTCAACTTAAGATATTACAATTGCGTGCTCTTGACGCTCACAAACTACGCCGACTCGGCAGTAAAATAAAAATAAGAACCTGAAAAGAAATAATAACAAGACTCTAACTATGAGGCTCTCTAAAAGTAACTAATCTCACCGCGTTTTACAATACCGCTGCTAATTCAGCAAACTTTGAATATCACGTTGAACGATTAACAATTCTCCGAGGCAAGCACACAGGCCGAAAGGCGGGGTTCTTCAATTTCTGGCTAACTACCTCCGCGCTCGTGAAGTAAGAACAGCACACCTCGAACTCGTTTCCATTCTATTTAAACCAGAATAATTCCGCTGATAATTTGAATGCTTGCGCGTTCTACTAAAATTTACATACTGTGGCATTGGCAGTTCCAGGGGAAAGTAAGGCTTGACAGGAAAGATAGTTTAAACTTAAAATAAATGTTAGTTAAAATGAATATAAACCCTACATTTGCCGCTGCCAGAATTTGGGAAACTTGGAAGCAGGTCCTACAAACGACCTGTTGTAAAGTTTCTAGAATTCTGAACTAACTCTTAAGAGCCTCGTTTACACAAAAAAATCTTATGTAACAAAATGTATACAAAATTTCTGTCGATACTTATATAAATATCTTTTCTTACAGCAACTTTTCCTGGACTTCAGCAATCAATCTTGTTCTTTTCCTTCCAGCATCTGGAAGGAATAAGTAGCAGTTTCTTTCTAAATACATTATAATTTACACTTTCTTGACACTGAATAAATTTTTGTTTTTAAACGATTCGTTTTCCTTAATTACTGCTTACTTCACATTCATTCAATTATTCAAACATTAATTTAACTTTACCCTGGCTCTCCACCATGTGTGGTGTCAAACGGGAATATTCGTGTTTTAGTCTTACAACACTTCCCCTAACCACCATGATTTGTTAGAATTCAACGACCAAATAGACACACCTTACTCGACATTCTACAACTCGATGAGCTACTTTAACATTCTTAAAAATTCAAGTGTAGGTGGAGAACTCTACAAAACACATTCATTCTAACTTCCCCCTCATTCATCTTTAGACATGCAGGCTTTCGCTCTAAAGCATGACTTTATCTACAGTTTAATACTTAAATTCGAATTCATTGCTTTTAAGCATTTACTTTTAGCATCTAAAATTTTATGCTTCTAGACTAAATTGTACTTTTACATAACTTTCATGTATTTACGTATATTTACAAAATTTTAATACGTACGATTTTTACAATTTACCATAAAATGAATAAGAGAAAATAAATTTTTACTTTACTCATTCTTCGCCAAGGTGGCGGCACTGAAACTAAAATTCTTATTAATACAAGAATACGAAGTTATTTTTATCTTCGGCCAAATTTTGGCTTTAACATAACAGAATTAGTCTTTCGACCAACAGAAAATGCTTGTTCTTAGCTTTTATACTTAAAGAAAATAATACTTTTGCCTTAGCTAAATAAAGTAAAACAAAACTAAGTCTCAACCGAGACATATTGACTTTCGTCAAAACATAGAACTTCGTACTTATGCATAACATTTCGGAACAAAAGAGAAAAAAAATTATAGAAGATTTTAACTTATCTTTGAGTTTTCGATGATTGAAACTCCGTCATTCTTTTCTGGCAAAAATTTTCCTACGTTATAAGTTTCATGGACGTCAATCTTTTCCTTACTGACCTCTGAGTGTCGTCCACATTAGTTTTTCTTTTGCGTCCTCTGCATGCTGGCCTCTTGGCGTAGCAATCGTCGGGTTGCTGTCTTTTTCGTTTTTCCATTGGACGGCTGGTCTTGACGTCCTCCGGTCTGGAGTCCTTCTTGAATTTCTTCTGTTGTTCCTGGTATTTTCGTTCCTCCTGCTGTCGTTTTAGTTTCTGGAACGGCGGCCTTGTTTGCACCTGACTCTCTGGCCCTGGGAGCGTTCTCCTTGATGTATAATTTCTACTGCGATAGGTTGTAGGTGGTGTTTTCCTCTTTACCAAGGTTTCTTTACGCGGTGGCTTTGCATTCTTGTTTTTCTTAAATGCTGGAGTCTGAAAGTTTTCATTTTTTTCTTTTTAGTACCGTCGTCTGGGTTGTAGAAGGGCTAGGTGTCTCTTTAGTTCTCTGCTTCTTGGGTGGTGGAACGGTTGTCGTTATTTCTGGACCTTCTACTTCTTTTAGGCTTGAGTCCTGCAAGAAACTTTTAAGGATATCAAAATCATTTGGATTATAGTATTTTTTCACCTGGTCGGGACTTGCTTTACAGATTTCCCCTCTCTCGTTATTAAGGTACAATACGACGCCTTTGATTTCCTGAATTACATAGGGGCCTTCAAATTTTGGAGCTAACTTTGCAGTAAAATTGTCTGGGGCACTTGATAAAGAAAATTTCCGCTTCAATACTTTATCCCCAACTTTAAAATCTGCTTCACGGCGTTTACTATCGTAATACACATTTTGCTTATTTCTTGCCGTATCCGAGCTTTTAAGCGCCTGATCAATAAGTTTTTGCACATCTTTCTGTTTAAGCTATTGCTCTCTTTGTTGCACAAAGAATAATTTATCTAAAGGAATAATTAACTTTCGGCCTAAAAATAATTCTGCTGGGGTTTTTCCCGTAGTATCGTGATTTGCCGTTCTTAAAGCATAAGCTAATTCATTTATGTAGCCATCCCAGCGCTTGTGATGTGTGCTAACGTAACTGCGAATTATTTTTACCATGTTTTTATTCACTCGTTCTGCTATGTTTGCCTGTGGTGTATACGGAACCATTTTGATATGGCGTATGCCAAGTCCAGTGCATATGTTTTCAAATATTTGACTAATGAATTGTTTTCCGTTATCGCTAATGACTTTTATCGGTGCACCGTATTTTAAAATGTATCTGTGTAAGAATGCATCTGCGACTGTTTTGGCTGACGTGCGTTTAAGTGGAACAATTTCAGTCCATTTTGAAAAATGATCTACTATTACTAAAAGAAAACGATTTTTATTTAACTCACTCTGGGGGAAGGGACCAAGAAGATCTATGCCTAAAATTTCATTCGGAAATGTGGCGCGAATGCTATTTAAGTAGCCGGCTGGGCTGTAATTAATATCATTTATTAACTGACATTGATTGCAGGACCTGACATACGCAGTTACTATTTTGTATAATTGCGGGAAATATACCGCCTCGCGTACGCTTTTTAAAGTCTTTCTGACCCCTAAATGAACCGCTGTTTTCGCGTCGTGTAATTCCTTCAAAATGCTTAATCGATGCGAGGCTGGGATGATTGGTTTGTACTCGAGATTTTCGTTTGTTGTTTTCGTATAAAATAATAAATTATCCATTATTTCATAGTTTTCTGCTCTATTTCTTATCGCATCGATATCTGTGTGCTCAAAGCTTTCGGGGTCTTTCAAATATGCATAGATATTTCCAAATTCAGGATCAGCTTTCAGTTCAGTGATAATCGTATCTCTAGAATCTAAAATTTTTGAAGTCAACACAGCGCATTTAAGTTCATTTCCTTCATCGTTCAGTTTTATACGAGAAAGTGCGTCAGCTACATTGTTTTCCTTACCTACATTGTTTTCCATTGTCCTACATTGTCCTACATTGTTTTCCTTTTTATTGTTATAAAGTCCGTCAACTCTTCTATATCCCGTTGAGAGAAACTATATAGTTCGGCTTCTAGCTTTGCTCGATCTTTCACTATGGGGAAGGCCTTTACTAACGATTTTTTGAAATTTTCAAATGTATATGTCTGGCTTCCAAATTCCCCTAATAAAAATTTGCCTATATTCTTCCACCATAGCGCGGCCTGTCCTCTTAGTGCAGATGTGGCGATGGCAGCTTTTTGTCTTTCAGGCACAGGGTAGAGCTGAAAGTGATTTTCTAGGCCTTCTAGAAATATCGCCACCGAATTTTTTCCGTCGAAATTGACGTTTGGCTTGATTGCCACTCTCAAAGTCTGGACCAGGTATCCAAATCCTTCCAATTGGCTTTCTATTTCTTGGTGTTGTCCAGCGGCTTCCATCCGATTTTCGGCCATTTCAGTTCGATAAGTGTTCGGGCGCCAATGTAGAGTTGCGCGCCTCCAACCTGCAAGCAACCACGAGGTGACTGTTGAAACTACAAAATAGACAGAGTCTTGCTAAGGGTTTAAGTCCCTTTTTATTCAACTTAAGATATTACAATTGCGTGCTCTTGACGCTCACAAACTACGCCGACTCGGCAGTAAAATAAAAATAAGAACCTGAAAAGAAATAATAACAAGACTCTAACTATGAGGCTCTCTAAAAGTAACTAATCTCACCGCGTTTTACAATACCGCTGCTAATTCAGCAAACTTTGAATATCACGTTGAACGATTAACAATTCTCCGAGGCAAGCACACAGGCCGAAAGGCGGGGTTCTTCAATTTCTGGCTAACTACCTCCGCGCTCGTGAAGTAAGAACAGCACACCTCGAACTCGTTTCCATTCTATTTAAACCAGAATAATTCCGCTGATAATTTGAATGCTTGCGCGTTCTACTAAAATTTACATACTGTGGCATTGGCAGTTCCAGGGGAAAGTAAGGCTTGACAGGAAAGATAGTTTAAACTTAAAATAAATGTTAGTTAAAATGAATATAAACCCTACATTTGCCGCTGCCAGAATTTGGGAAACTTGGAAGCAGGTCCTACAAACGACCTGTTGTAAAGTTTCTAGAATTCTGAACTAACTCTTAAGAGCCTCGTTTACACAAAAAAATCTTATGTAACAAAATGTATACAAAATTTCTGTCGATACTTATATAAATATCTTTTCTTACAGCAACTTTTCCTGGACTTCAGCAATCAATCTTGTTCTTTTCCTTCCAGCATCTGGAAGGAATAAGTAACAGTTTCTTTCTAAATACATTATAATTTACACTTTCTTGACACTGAATAAATTTTTGTTTTTAAACGATTCGTTTTCCTTAATTACTGCTTACTTCACATTCATTCAATTATTCAAACATTAATTTAACTTTACCCTGGCTCTCCACCATGTGTGGTGTCAAACGGGAATATTCGTGTTTTAGTCTTACAACACTTCCCCTAACCACCATGATTTGTTAGAATTCAACGACCAAATAGACACACCTTACTCGACATTCTACAACTCGATGAGCTACTTTAATATTCTTAAAAATTCAAGTGTAGGTGGAGAACCCTACAAAACACATTCATTCTAACTTCCCCCTCATTCATCTTTAGACATGCAGGCTTTCGCTCTAAAGCATGACTTTATCTACAGTTTAATACTTAAATTCGAATTCATTGCTTTTAAGCATTTACTTTTAGCATCTAAAATTTTATGCTTCTAGACTAAATTGTACTTTTACATAACTTTCATGTATTTACGTATATTTACAAAATTTTAATACGTACGATTTTTACAATTTACCATAAAATGAATAAGAGAAAATAAATTTTTACTTTACTCATTCTTCGCCAAGGTGGCGGCACTGAAACTAAAATTCTTATTAATACAAGAATACGAAGTTATTTTTATCTTCGGCCAAATTTTGGCTTTAACATAACAGAATTAGTCTTTCGACCAACAGAAAATGCTTGTTCTTAGCTTTTATACTTAAAGAAAATAATACTTTTGCCTTAGCTAAATAAAGTAAAACAAAACTAAGTCTCAACCGAGACATATTGACTTTCGTCAAAACATAGAACTTCGTACTTATGCATATCATTTCGGAACAAAAGAGAAAAAAAATTATAGAAGATTTTAACTTATCTTTGAGTTTTCGATGATTGAAACTCCGTCATTCTTTTCTGGCAAAATTTTTCCTACGTTATAAGTTTCATGGACGTCAATCTTTTCCTTACTGACCTCTGAGTGTCGTCCACATTAGTTTTTCTTTTGCGTCCTCTGCATGCTGGCCTCTTGGCGTAGCAATCGTCGGGTTGCTGTCTTTTTCGTTTTTCCATTGGACGGCTGGTCTTGACGTCCTCCGGTCTGGAGTCCTTCTTGAATTTCTTCTGTTGTTCCTGGTATTTTCGTTCCTCCTGCTGTCGTTTTAGTTTCTGGAACGGCGGCCTTGTTTGCACCTGACTCTCTGGCCCTGGGAGCGTTCTCCTTGATGTATAATTTCTACTGCGATAGGTTGTAGGTGGTGTTTTCCTCTTTACCAAGGTTTCTTTACGCGGTGGCTTTGCATTCTTGTTTTTCTTAAATGCTGGAGTCTGAAAGTTTTCATTTTTTTCTTTTTAGTACCGTCGTCTGGGTTGTAGAAGGGCTAGGTGTCTCTTTAGTTCTCTGCTTCTTGGGTGGTGGAACGGTTGTCGTTATTTCTGGACCTTCTACTTCTTTTAGGCTTGAGTCCTGCAAGAAACTTTTAAGGATATCAAAATCATTTGGATTATAGTATTTTTTCACCTGGTCGGGACTTGCTTTACAGATTTCCCCTCTCTCGTTATTAAGGTACAATACGACGCCTTTGATTTCCTGAATTACATAGGGGCCTTCAAATTTTGGAGCTAACTTTGCAGTAAAATTGTCTGGGGCACTTGATAAAGAAAATTTCTGCTTCAATACTTTATCCCCAACTTTAAAATCTGCTTCACGGCGTTTACTATCGTAATACACATTTTGCTTATTTCTTGCCGTATCCGAGCTTTTAAGCGCCTGATCAATAAGTTTTTGCACATCTTTCTGTTTAAGCTATTGCTCTCTTTGTTGCACAAAGAATAATTTATCTAAAGGAATAATTAACTTTCGGAATAAAAATAATTCTGCTGGGGTTTTTCCCGTAGTATCGTGATTTGCCGTTCTTAAAGCATAAGCTAATTCATTTATGTAGCCATCCCAGCGCTTGTGATGTGTGCTAACGTAACTGCGAATTATTTTTACCATGTTTTTATTCACTCGTTCTGCTATGTTTGCCTGTGGTGTATACGGAACCATTTTGATATGGCGTATGCCAAGTCCAGTGCATATGTTTTCAAATATTTGACTAATGAATTGTTTTCCGTTATCGCTAATGACTTTTATCGGTGCACCGTATTTTAAAATGTATCTGTGTAAGAATGCATCTGCGACTGTTTTGGCTGACGCGCGTTTAAGTGGAACAATTTCAGTCCATTTTGAAAAATGATCTACTATTACTAAAAGAAAACGATTTTTATTTAACTCACTCTGGGGGAAGGGACCAAGAAGATCTATGCCTAAAATTTCATTCGGAAATGTGGCGCGAATGCTATTTAAGTACCCGGCCGGGCTGTAATTAATATCATTTATTAACTGACATTGATTGCAGGACCTGACATACGCAGTTACTATTTTGTATAATTGCGGGAAATATACCGCCTCGCGTACCCTTTTTAAAGTCTTTCTGACCCCTAAATGAACCGCTGTTTTCGCGTCGTGTAATTCCTTCAAAATGCTTAATCGAAGCGAGGCTGGGATGAATGGTTTGTACTCGAGATTTTCGTTTGTTGTTTTCGTATAAAATAATAAATTATCCATTATTTCATAGTTTTCTGCTCTATTTCTTATCGCATCGATATCTGTGTGCTCAAAGCTTTCGGGGTCTTTCAAATATGCATAGATATTTCCAAATTCAGGATCGGCTTTCAGTTCAGTGATAATCGTATCTCTAGAATCTAAAATTTTTGAAGTCAACACAGCGCATTTAAGTTCATTTCCTTCATCGTTCAGTTTTGTACGAGAAAGTGCGTCAGCTACATTGTTTTCCTTACCTACATTGTTTTCCATTGTCCTACATTGTTTTCCTTTTTATTGTTATAAAGTCCGTCAACTCTTCTATATCCGGTTGAGAGAAACTATATAGTTCGGCTTCTAGCTTTGCTCGATCTTTCACTATGGGGAAGGCCTTTACTAACGATTTTTTGAAATTTTCAAATGTATATGTCTGGCTTCCAAATTCCCCTAATAAAAATTTGCCTATATTCTTCCACCATAGCGCGGCCTGTCCTCTTAGTGCAGATGTGGCGATGGCAGCTTTTTGTCTTTCAGGCACAGGGTAGAGCTGAAAGTGATTTTCTAGGCCTTCTAGAAATATCGCCACCGAATTTTTTCCGTCGAAATTGACGTTTGGCTTGATTGCCACTCTCAAAGTCTGGACCAGGTATCCAAATCCTTCCAATTGGCTTTCCATTTCTTGGTGTTGTCCAGCGGCTTCCATCCGATTTTCGGCCATTTCAGTTCGATAAGTGTTCGGGCGCCAATGTAGAGTTGCGCGCCTCCAACCTGCAAGCAACCACGAGGTGACTGTTGAAACTACAAAATAGACAGAGTCTTGCTAAGGGTTTAAGTCCCTTTTTATTCAACTTAAGATATTACAATTGCGTGCTCTTGACGCTCACAAACTACGCCGACTCGGCAGTAAAATAAAAATAAGAACCTGAAAAGAAATAATAACAAGACTCTAACTATGAGGCTCTCTAAAAGTAACTAATCTCACCGCGTTTTACAATACCGCTGCTAATTCAGCAAACTTTGAATATCACGTTGAACGATTAACAATTCTCCGAGGCAAGCACACAGGCCGAAAGGCGGGGTTCTTCAATTTCTGGCTAACTACCTCCGCGCTCGTGAAGTAAGAACAGCACACCTCGAACTCGTTTCCATTCTATTTAAACCAGAATACTTCCGCTGATAATTTGAATCCTTGCGCGTTCTACTAAAATTTACATACTCTGGCATTGGCAGTTCCAGGGGAAAGTAAGGCTTGACAGGAAAGATAGTTTAAACTTAAAATAAATGTTAGTTAAAATGAATATAAACCCTACATTTGCCGCTGCCAGAATTTGGAAAACTTGGAAGCAGGTCCTACAAACGACCTGTTGTAAAGTTTCTAGAATTCTGAACTAACTCTTAAGAGCCTCGTTTACACAAAAAAATCTTATGTAACAAAATGTATACAAAATTTCTGTCGATACTTATATAAATATCTTTTCTTACAGCAACTTTTCCTGGACTTCAGCAATCAATCTTGTTCTTTTCCTTCCAGCATCTGGAAGGAATAAGTAGCAGTTTCTTTCTAAATACATTATAATTTACACTTTCTTGACACTGAATAAATTTTTGTTTTTAAACGATTCGTTTTCCTTAATTACTGCTTACTTCACATTCATTCAATTATTCAAACATTAATTTAACTTTACCCTGGCTCTCCACCATGTGTGGTGTCAAACGGGAATATTCGTGTTTTAGTCTTACAACACTTCCCCTAACCACCATGATTTGTTAGAATTCAACGACCAAATAGACACACCTTACTCGACATTCTACAACTCCATGGGCTACTTTAACATTCTTAAAAATTCAAGTGTAGGTGGAGAACCCTACAAAACACATTCATTCTAACTTCCCCCTCATTCATCTTTAGACATGCAGGCTTTCGCTCTAAAGCATGACTTTATCTACAGTTTAATACTTAAATTCGAATTCATTGCTTTTAAGCATTTACTTTTAGCATCTAAAATTTTATGCTTCTAGACTAAATTCTACTTTTACATAACTTTCATGTATTTACGTATATTTACAAAATTTTAATACGTACGATTTTTACAATTTACCATAAAATGAATAAGAGAAAATAAATTTTTACTTTACTCATTCTTCGCCAAGGTGGCGGCACTGAAACGAAAATTCTTATTAATACAAGAATACGAAGTTATTTTTATCTTCGGCCAAATTTTGGCTTTAACATAACAGAATTAGTCTTTCGACCAACAGAAAATGCTTGTTCTTAGCTTTTATACTTAAAGAAAATAATACTTTTGCCTTAGCTAAATAAAGTAAAACAAAACTAAGTCTCAACCGAGACATATTGACTTTCGTCAAAACATAGAACTTCGTACTTATGCATATCATTTCGGAACAAAAGAGAAAAAAAATTATAGAAGATTTTAACTTATCTTTGAGTTTTCGATGATTGAAACTCCGTCATTCTTTTCTGGCAAAATTTTTCCTACGTTATAAGTTTCATGGACGTCAATCTTTTCCTTACTGACCTCTGAGTGTCGTCCACATTAGTTTTTCTTTTGCGTCCTCTGCATGCTGGCCTCTTGGCGTAGCAATCGTCGGGTTGCTGTCTTTTTCGTTTTTCCATTGGACGGCTGGTCTTGACGTCCTCCGGTCTGGAGTCCTTCTTGAATTTCTTCTGTTGTTCCTGGTATTTTCGTTCCTCCTGCTGTCGTTTTAGTTTCTGGAACGGCGGCCTTGTTTGCACCTGACTCTCTGGCCCTGGGAGCGTTCTCCTTGATGTATAATTTCTACTGCGATAGGTTGTAGGTGGTGTTTTCCTCTTTACCAAGGTTTCTTTACGCGGTGGCTTTGCATTCTTGTTTTTCTTAAATGCTGGAGTCTGAAAGTTTTCATTTTTTTCTTTTTAGTACCGTCGTCTGGGTTGTAGAAGGGCTAGGTGTCTCTTTAGTTCTCTGCTTCTTGGGTGGTGGAACGGTTGTCGTTATTTCTGGACCTTCTACTTCTTTTAGGCTTGAGTCCTGCAAGAAACTTTTAAGGATATCAAAATCATTTGGATTACAGTATTTTTTCACCTGGTCGGGACTTGCTTTACAGATTTCCCCTCTCTCGTTATTAAGGTACAATACGACGCCTTTGATTTCCTGAATTACATAGGGGCCTTCAAATTTTGGAGCTAACTTTGCAGTAAAATTGTCTGGGGCACTTGATAAAGAAAATTTCCGCTTCAATACTTTATCCCCAACTTTAAAATCTGCTTCACGGCGTTTACTATCGTAATACACATTTTGCTTATTTCTTGCCGTATCCGAGCTTTTAAGCGCCTGATCAATAAGTTTTTGCACATCTTTCTGTTTAAGCTATTGCTCTCTTTGTTGCACAAAGAATAATTTATCTAAAGGAATAATTAACTTTCGGCCTAAAAATAATTCTGCTGGGGTTTTTCCCGTAGTATCGTGATTTGCCGTTCTTAAAGCATAAGCTAATTCATTTATGTAGCCATCCCAGCGCTTGTGATGTGTGCTAACGTAACTGCGAATTATTTTTACCATGTTTTTATTCACTCGTTCTGCTATGTTTGCCTGTGGTGTATACGGAACCATTTTGATATGGCGTATGCCAAGTCCAGTGCATATGTTTTCAAATATTTGACTAATGAATTGTTTTCCGTTATCGCTAATGACTTTTATCGGTGCACCGTATTTTAAAATGTATCTGTGTAAGAATGCATCTGCGACTGTTTTGGCTGACGCGCGTTTAAGTGGAACAATTTCAGTCCATTTTGAAAAATGATCTACTATTACTAAAAGAAAACGATTTTTATTTAACTCACTCTGGGGGAAGGGACCAAGAAGATCTATGCCTAAAATTTCATTCGGAAATGTGGCGCGAATGCTATTTAAGTACCCGGCCGGGCTGTAATTAATATCATTTATTAACTGACATTGATTGCAGGACCTGACATACGCAGTTACTATTTTGTATAATTGCGGGAAATATACCGCCTCGCGTACCCTTTTTAAAGTCTTTCTGACCCCTAAATGAACCGCTGTTTTCGCGTCGTGTAATTCCTTCAAAATGCTTAATCGAAGCGAGGCTGGGATGATTGGTTTGTACTCGAGATTTTCGTTTGTTGTTTTCGTATAAAATAATAAATTATCCATTATTTCATAGTTTTCTGCTCTATTTCTTATCGCATCGATATCTGTGTGCTCAAAGCTTTCGGGGTCTTTCAAATATGCATAGATATTTCCAAATTCAGGATCAGCTTTCAGTTCAGTGATAATCGTATCTCTAGAATCTAAAATTTTTGAAGTCAACACAGCGCATTTAAGTTCATTTCCTTCATCGTTCAGTTTTATACGAGAAAGTGCGTCAGCTACATTGTTTTCCTTACCTACATTGTTTTCCATTGTCCTACATTGTCCTACATTGTTTTCCTTTTTATTGTTATAAAGTCCGTCAACTCTTCTATATCCGGTTGAGAGAAACTATATAGTTCGGCTTCTAGCTTTGCTCGATCTTTCACTATGGGGAAGGCCTTTACTAACGATTTTTTGAAATTTTCAAATGTATATGTCTGGCTTCCAAATTCCCCTAATAAAAATTTGCCTATATTCTTCCACCATAGCGCGGCCTGTCCTCTTAGTGCAGATGTGGCGATGGCAGCTTTTTGTCTTTCAGGCACAGGGTAGAGCTGAAAGTGATTTTCTAGGCCTTCTAGAAATATCGCCACCGAATTTTTTCCGTCGAAATTGACGTTTGGCTTGATTGCCACTCTCAAAGTCTGGACCAGGTATCCAAATCCTTCCAATTGGCTTTCCATTTCTTGGTGTTGTCCAGCGGCTTCCATCCGATTTTCGGCCATTTCAGTTCGATAAGTGTTCGGGCGCCAATATAGAGTTGCGCGCCTCCAACCTGCAAGCAACCACGAGGTGACTGTTGAAACTACAAAATAGACAGAGTCTTGCTAAGGGTTTAAGTCCCTTTTTATTCAACTTAAGATATTACAATTGCGTGCTCTTGACGCTCACAAACTACGCCGACTCGGCAGTAAAATAAAAATAAGAACCTGAAAAGAAATAATAACAAGACTCTAACTATGAGGCTCTCTAAAAGTAACTAATCTCACCGCGTTTTACAATACCGCTGCTAATTCAGCAAACTTTGAATATCACGTTGAACGATTAACAATTCTCCGAGGCAAGCACACAGGCCGAAAGGCGGGGTTCTTCAATTTCTGGCTAACTACCTCCGCGCTCGTGAAGTAAGAACAGCACACCTCCAACTCGTTTCCATTCTATTTAAACCAGAATACTTCCGCTGATAATTTGAATCCTTGCGCGTTCTACTAAAATTTACATACTCTGGCATTGGCAGTTCCAGGGGAAAGTAAGGCTTGACAGGAAAGATAGTTTAAACTTAAAATAAATGTTAGTTAAAATGAATATAAACCCTACATTTGCCGCTGCCAGAATTTGGAAAACTTGGAAGCAGGTCCTATAAACGACCTGTTGTAAAGTTTCTAGAATTCTGAACTAACTCTTAAGAGCCTCGTTTACACAAAAAAATCTTATGTAACAAAATGTATACAAAATTTCTGTCGATACTTATATAAATATCTTTTCTTACAGCAACTTTTCCTGGACTTCAGCAATCAATCTTGTTCTTTTCCTTCCAGCATCTGGAAGGAATAAGTAGCAGTTTCTTTCTAAATACATTATAATTTACACTTTCTTGACACTGAATAAATTTTTGTTTTTAAACGATTCGTTTTCCTTAATTACTGCTTACTTCACATTCATTCAATTATTCAAACATTAATTTAACTTTACCCTGGCTCTCCACCATGTGTGGTGTCAAACGGGAATATTCGTGTTTTAGTCTTACAACACTTCCCCTAACCACCATGATTTGTTAGAATTCAACGACCAAATAGACACACCTTACTCGACATTCTACAACTCCATGGGCTACTTTAACATTCTTAAAAATTCAAGTGTAGGTGGAGAACCCTACAAAACACATTCATTCTAACTTCCCCCTCATTCATCTTTAGACATGCAGGCTTTCGCTCTAAAGCATGACTTTATCTACAGTTTAATACTTAAATTCGAATTCATTGCTTTTAAGCATTTACTTTTAGCATCTAAAATTTTATGCTTCTAGACTAAATTCTACTTTTACATAACTTTCATGTATTTACGTATATTTACAAAATTTTAATACGTACGATTTTTACAATTTACCATAAAATGAATAAGAGAAAATAAATTTTTACTTTACTCATTCTTCGCCAAGGTGGCGGCACTGAAACTAAAATTCTTATTAATACAAGAATACGAAGTTATTTTTATCTTCGGCCAAATTTTGGCTTTAACATAACAGAATTAGTCTTTCGACCAACAGAAAATGCTTGTTCTTAGCTTTTATACTTAAAGAAAATAATACTTTTGCCTTAGCTAAATAAAGTAAAACAAAACTAAGTCTCAACCGAGACATATTGACTTTCGTCAAAACATAGAACTTCGTACTTATGCATAACATTTCGGAACAAAAGAGAAAAAAAATTATAGAAGATTTTAACTTATCTTTGAGTTTTCGATGATTGAAACTCCGTCATTCTTTTCTGGCAAAATTTTTCCTACGTTATAAGTTTCATGGACGTCAATCTTTTCCTTACTGACCTCTGAGTGTCGTCCACATTGGTTTTTCTTTTGCGTCCTCTGCATGCTGGCCTCTTGGCGTAGCAATCGTCGGGTTGCTGTCTTTTTCGTTTTTCCATTGGACGGCTGGTCTTGACGTCCTCCGGTCTGGAGTCCTTCTTGAATTTCTTCTGTTGTTCCTGGTATTTTCGTTCCTCCTGCTGTCGTTTTAGTTTCTGGAACGGCGGCCTTGTTTGCACCTGACTCTCTGGCCCTGGGAGCGTTCTCCTTGATGTATAATTTCTACTGCGATAGGTTGTAGGTGGTGTTTTCCTCTTTACCAAGGTTTCTTTACGCGGTGGCTTTGCATTCTTGTTTTTCTTAAATGCTGGAGTCTGAAAGTTTTCATTTTTTTCTTTTTAGTACCGTCGTCTGGGTTGTAGAAGGGCTAGGTGTCTCTTCAGTTCTCTGCTTCTTGGGTGGTGGAACGGTTGTCGTTATTTCTGGACCTTCTACTTCTTTTAGGCTTGAGTCCTGCAAGAAACTTTTAAGGATTTCAAAATCATTTGGATTATAGTATTTTTTCACCTGGTCGGGACTTGCTTTACAGATTTCCCCTCTCTCGTTCTTAAGGTACAATACGACCCCTTTGATTTCCTGAATTACATAGGGGCCTTCAAATTTTGGAGCTAACTTTGCAGTAAAATTGTCTGGGGCACTTGATAAAGAAAATTTCCGCTGCAATACTTTATCCCCAACTTTAAAATCTGCTTCACGGCGTTTACTATCGTAATACACATTTTGCTTATTTCTTGCCGTATCCGAGCTTTTAAGCGCCTGATCAATAAGTTTTTGCACATCTTTCTGTTTAAGCTATTGCTCTCTTTGTTGCACAAAGAATAATTTATCTAAAGGAATAATTAACTTTCGGCCTAAAAATAATTCTGCTGGGGTTTTTCCCGTAGTATCGTGATTTGCCGTTCTTAAAGCATAAGCTAATTCATTTATGTAGCCATCCCAGCGCTTGTGATGTGTGCTAACGTAACTGCGAATTATTTTTACCATGTTTTTATTCACTCGTTCTGCTATGTTTGCCTGTGGTGTATACGGAACCATTTTGATATGGCGTATGCCAAGTCCAGTGCATATGTTTTCAAATATTTGACTAATGAATTGTTTTCCGTTATCGCTAATGACTTTTATCGGTGCACCGTATTTTAAAATGTATCTGTGTAAGAATGCATCTGCGACTGTTTTGGCTGACGCGCGTTTAAGTGGAACAATTTCAGTCCATTTTGAAAAATGATCTACTATTACTAAAAGAAAACGATTTTTATTTAACTCACTCTGGGGGAAGGGACCAAGAAGATCTATGCCTAAAATTTCATTCGGAAATGTGGCGCGAATGCTATTTAAGTACCCGGCCGGGCTGTAATTAATATCATTTATTAACTGACATTGATTGCAGGACCTGACATACGCAGTTACTATTTTGTATAATTGCGGGAAATATACCGCCTCGCGTACCCTTTTTAAAGTCTTTCTGACCCCTAAATGAACCGCTGTTTTCGCGTCGTGTAATTCCTTCAAAATGCTTAATCGAAGCGAGGCTGGGATGATTGGTTTGTACTCGAGATTTTCGTTTGTTGTTTTCGTATAAAATAATAAATTATCCATTATTTCATAGTTTTCTGCTCTATTTCTTATCGCATCGATATCTGTGTGCTCAAAGCTTTCGGGGTCTTTCAAATATGCATAGATATTTCCAAATTCAGGATCAGCTTTCAGTTCAGTGATAATCGTATCTCTAGAATCTAAAATTTTTGAAGTCAACACAGCGCATTTAAGTTCATTTCCTTCATCGTTCAGTTTTGTACGAGAAAGTGCGTCAGCTACATTGTTTTCCTTACCTACATTGTTTTCCATTGTCCTACATTGTTTTCCTTTTTATTGTTATAAAGTCCGTCAACTCTTCTATATCCCGTTGAGAGAAACTATATAGTTCGGCTTCTAGCTTTGCTCGATCTTTCACTATGGGGAAGGCCTTTACTAACGATTTTTTGAAATTTTCAAATGTATATGTCTGGCTTCCAAATTCCCCTAATAAAAATTTGCCTATATTCTTCCACCATAGCGCGGCCTGTCCTCTTAGTGCAGATGTGGCGATGGCAGCTTTTTGTCTTTCAGGCACAGGGTAGAGCTGAAAGTGATTTTCTAGGCCTTCTAGAAATATCGCCACCGAATTTTTTCCGTCGAAATTGACGTTTGGCTTGATTGCCACTCTCAAAGTCTGGACCAGGTATCCAAATCCTTCCAATTGGCTTTCCATTTCTTGGTGTTGTCCAGCGGCTTCCATCCGATTTTCGGCCATTTCAGTTCGATAAGTGTTCGGGCGCCAATGTAGAGTTGCGCGCCTCCAACCTGCAAGCAACCACGAGGTGACTGTTGAAACTACAAAATAGACAGAGTCTTGCTAAGGGTTTAAGTCCCTTTTTATTCAACTTAAGATATTACAATTGCGTGCTCTTGACGCTCACAAACTACGCCGACTCGGCAGTAAAATAAAAATAAGAACCTGAAAAGAAATAATAACAAGACTCTAACTATGAGGCTCTCTAAAAGTAACTAATCTCACCGCGTTTTACAATACCGCTGCTAATTCAGCAAACTTTGAATATCACGTTGAACGATTAACAATTCTCCGAGGCAAGCACACAGGCCGAAAGGCGGGGTTCTTCAATTTCTGGCTAACTACCTCCGCGCTCGTGAAGTAAGAACAGCACACCTCGAACTCGTTTCCATTCTATTTAAACCAGAATACTTCCGCTGATAATTTGAATCCTTGCGCGTTCTACTAAAATTTACATACTCTGGCATTGGCAGTTTCAGTGGAAAGTAAGGCTTGACAGGAAAGATAGTTTAAACTTAAAATAAATGTTAGTTAAAATGAATATAAACCCTACATTTGCCGCTGCCAGAATTTGGAAAACTTGGAAGCAGGTCCTACAAACGACCTGTTGTAAAGTTTCTAGAATTCTGAAATAACTCTTAAGAGCCTCGTTTACACAAAAAAATCTTATGTAACAAAATGTATACAAAATTTCTGTCGATACTTATATAAATATCTTTTCTTACAGCGACTTTTCCTGGACTTCAGCAATCAATTTTGTTCTTTTCCTTCCAGCATCTGGAAGGAATAAGTATCAGTTTCTTTCTAAATACATTATAATTTACACTTTCTTGACACTGAATAAATTTTTGTTTTTAAACGATTCGTTTTCCTTAATTACTGCTTACTTCACATTCATTCAATTATTCAAACATTAATTTAACTTTACCCTGGCTCTCCACCATGTGTGGTGTCAAACGGGAATATTCGTGTTTTAGTCTTACAACACTTCCCCTAACCACCATGATTTGTTAGAATTCAACGACCAAATAGACACACCTTACTCGACATTCTACAACTCGATGGGCTACTTTAACATTCTTAAAAATTCAAGTGTAGGTGGAGAACCCTACAAAACACATTCATTCTAACTTCCCCCTCATTCATCTTTAGACATGCAGGCTTTCGCTCTAAAGCATGACTTTATCTACAGTTTAATACTTAAATTCGAATTCATTGCTTTTAAGCATTTACTTTTAGCATCTAAAATTTTATGCTTCTAGACTAAATTGTACTTTTACATAACTTTCATGTATTTACGTATATTTACAAAATTTTAATACGTACGATTTTTACAATTTACCATAAAATGAATAAGAGAAAATAAATTTTTACTTTACTCATTCTTCGCCAAGGTGGCGGCACTGAAACTAAAATTCTTATTAATACAAGAATACGAAGTTATTTTTATCTTCGGCCAAATTTTGGCTTTAACATAACAGAATTAGTCTTTCGACCAACAGAAAATGCTTGTTCTTAGCTTTTATACTTAAAGAAAATAATACTTTTGCCTTAGCTAAATAAAGTAAAACAAAACTAAGTCTCAACCGAGACATATTGACTTTCGTCAAAACATAGAACTTCGTACTTATGCATAACATTTCGGAACAAAAGAGAAAAAAATTATAGAAGATTTTAACTTATCTTTGAGTTTTCGATGATTGAAACTCCGTCATTCTTTTCTGGCAAAATTTTTCCTACGTTATAAGTTTCATGGACGTCAATCTTTTCCTTACTGACCTCTGAGTGTCGTCCACATTAGTTTTTCTTTTGCGTCCTCTGCATGCTGGCCTCTTGGCGTAGCAATCGTCGGGTTGCTGTCTTTTTCGTTTTTCCATTGGACGGCTGGTCTTGACGTCCTCCGGTCTGGAGTCCTTCTTGAATTTCTTCTGTTGTTCCTGGTATTTTCGTTCCTCCTGCTGTCGTTTTAGTTTCTGGAACGGCGGCCTTGTTTGCACCTGACTCTCTGGCCCTGGGAGCGTTCTCCTTGATGTATAATTTCTACTGCGATAGGTTGTAGGTGGTGTTTTCCTCTTTACCAAGGTTTCTTTACGCGGTGGCTTTGCATTCTTGTTTTTCTTAAATGCTGGAGTCTGAAAGTTTTCATTTTTTTCTTTTTAGTACCGTCGTCTGGGTTGTAGAAGGGCTAGGTGTCTCTTCAGTTCTCTGCTTCTTGGGTGGTGGAACGGTTGTCGTTATTTCTGGACCTTCTACTTCTTTTAGGCTTGAGTCCTGCAAGAAACTTTTAAGGATTTCAAAATCATTTGGATTATAGTATTTTTTCACCTGGTCGGGACTTGCTTTACAGATTTCCCCTCTCTCGTTCTTAAGGTACAATACGACCCCTTTGATTTCCTGAATTACATAGGGGCCTTCAAATTTTGGAGCTAACTTTGCAGTAAAATTGTCTGGGGCACTTGATAAAGAAAATTTCCGCTGCAATACTTTATCCCCAACTTTAAAATCTGCTTCACGGCGTTTACTATCGTAATACACATTTTGCTTATTTCTTGCCGTATCCGAGCTTTTAAGCGCCTGATCAATAAGTTTTTGCACATCTTTCTGTTTAAGCTATTGCTCTCTTTGTTGCACAAAGAATAATTTATCTAAAGGAATAATTAACTTTCGGCCTAAAAATAATTCTGCTGGGGTTTTTCCCGTAGTATCGTGATTTGCCGTTCTTAAAGCATAAGCTAATTCATTTATGTAGCCATCCCAGCGCTTGTGATGTGTGCTAACGTAACTGCGAATTATTTTTACCATGTTTTTATTCACTCGTTCTGCTATGTTTGCCTGTGGTGTATACGGAACCATTTTGATATGGCGTATGCCAAGTCCAGTGCATATGTTTTCAAATATTTGACTAATGAATTGTTTTCCGTTATCGCTAATGACTTTTATCGGTGCACCGTATTTTAAAATGTATCTGTGTAAGAATGCATCTGCGACTGTTTTGGCTGACGCGCGTTTAAGTGGAACAATTTCAGTCCATTTTGAAAAATGATCTACTATTACTAAAAGAAAACGATTTTTATTTAACTCACTCTGGGGGAAGGGACCAAGAAGATCTATGCCTAAAATTTCATTCGGAAATGTGGCGCGAATGCTATTTAAGTACCCGGCCGGGCTGTAATTAATATCATTTATTAACTGACATTGATTGCAGGACCTGACATACGCAGTTACTATTTTGTATAATTGCGGGAAATATACCGCCTCGCGTACCCTTTTTAAAGTCTTTCTGACCCCTAAATGAACCGCTGTTTTCGCGTCGTGTAATTCCTTCAAAATGCTTAATCGAAGCGAGGCTGGGATGATTGGTTTGTACTCGAGATTTTCGTTTGTTGTTTTCGTATAAAATAATAAATTATCCATTATTTCATAGTTTTCTGCTCTATTTCTTATCGCATCGATATCTGTGTGCTCAAAGCTTTCGGGGTCTTTCAAATATGCATAGATATTTCCAAATTCAGGATCGGCTTTCAGTTCAGTGATAATCGTATCTCTAGAATCTAAAATTTTTGAAGTCAACACAGCGCATTTAAGTTCATTTCCTTCATCGTTCAGTTTTGTACGAGAAAGTGCGTCAGCTACATTGTTTTCCTTACCTACATTGTTTTCCATTGTCCTACATTGTTTTCCTTTTTATTGTTATAAAGTCCGTCAACTCTTCTATATCCCGTTGAGAGAAACTATATAGTTCGGCTTCTAGCTTTGCTCGATCTTTCACTATGGGGAAGGCCTTTACTAACGATTTTTTGAAATTTTCAAATGTATATGTCTGGCTTCCAAATTCCCCTAATAAAAATTTGCCTATATTCTTCCACCATAGCGCGGCCTGTCCTCTTAGTGCAGATGTGGCGATGGCAGCTTTTTGTCTTTCAGGCACAGGGTAGAGCTGAAAGTGATTTTCTAGGCCTTCTAGAAATATCGCCACCGAATTTTTTCCGTCGAAATTGACGTTTGGCTTGATTGCCACTCTCAAAGTCTGGACCAGGTATCCAAATCCTTCCAATTGGCTTTCCATTTCTTGGTGTTGTCCAGCGGCTTCCATCCGATTTTCGGCCATTTCAGTTCGATAAGTGTTCGGGCGCCAATGTAGAGTTGCGCGCCTCCACCCTGCAAGCAACCACGAGGTGACTGTTGAAACTACAAAATAGACAGAGTCTTGCTAAGGGTTTAAGTCCCTTTTTATTCAACTTAAGATATTACAATTGCGTGCTCTTGACGCTCACAAACTACGCCGACTCGGCAGTAAAATAAAAATAAGAACCTGAAAAGAAATAATAACAAGACTCTAACTATGAGGCTCTCTAAAAGTAACTAATCTCACCGCGTTTTACAATACCGCTGCTAATTCAGCAAACTTTGAATATCACGTTGAACGATTAACAATTCTCCGAGGCAAGCACACAGGCCGAAAGGCGGGGTTCTTCAATTTCTGGCTAACTACCTCCGCGCTCGTGAAGTAAGAACAGCACACCTCGAACTCGTTTCCATTCTATTTAAACCAGAATACTTCCGCTGATAATTTGAATCCTTGCGCGTTCTACTAAAATTTACATACTCTGGCATTGGCAGTTTCAGTGGAAAGTAAGGCTTGACAGGAAAGATAGTTTAAACTTAAAATAAATGTTAGTTAAAATGAATATAAACCCTACATTTGCCGCTGCCAGAATTTGGAAAACTTGGAAGCAGGTCCTACAAACGACCTGTTGTAAAGTTTCTAGAATTCTGAAATAACTCTTAAGAGCCTCGTTTACACAAAAAAATCTTATGTAACAAAATGTATACAAAATTTCTGTCGATACTTATATAAATATCTTTTCTTACAGCGACTTTTCCTGGACTTCAGCAATCAATTTTGTTCTTTTCCTTCCAGCATCTGGAAGGAATAAGTATCAGTTTCTTTCTAAATACATTATAATTTACACTTTCTTGACACTGAATAAATTTTTGTTTTTAAACGATTCGTTTTCCTTAATTACTGCTTACTTCACATTCATTCAATTATTCAAACATTAATTTAACTTTACCCTGGCTCTCCACCATGTGTGGTGTCAAACGGGAATATTCGTGTTTTAGTCTTACAACACTTCCCCTAACCACCATGATTTGTTAGAATTCAACGACCAAATAGACACACCTTACTCGACATTCTACAACTCGATGGGCTACTTTAACATTCTTAAAAATTCAAGTGTAGGTGGAGAACCCTACAAAACACATTCATTCTAACTTCCCCCTCATTCATCTTTAGACATGCAGGCTTTCGCTCTAAAGCATGACTTTATCTACAGTTTAATACTTAAATTCGAATTCATTGCTTTTAAGCATTTACTTTTAGCATCTAAAATTTTATGCTTCTAGACTAAATTGTACTTTTACATAACTTTCATGTATTTACGTATATTTACAAAATTTTAATACGTACGATTTTTACAATTTACCATAAAATGAATAAGAGAAAATAAATTTTTACTTTACTCATTCTTCGCCAAGGTGGCGGCACTGAAACTAAAATTCTTATTAATACAAGAATACGAAGTTATTTTTATCTTCGGCCAAATTTTGGCTTTAACATAACAGAATTAGTCTTTCGACCAACAGAAAATGCTTGTTCTTAGCTTTTATACTTAAAGAAAATAATACTTTTGCCTTAGCTAAATAAAGTAAAACAAAACTAAGTCTCAACCGAGACATATTGACTTTCGTCAAAACATAGAACTTCGTACTTATGCATAACATTTCGGAACAAAAGAGAAAAAAAATTATAGAAGATTTTAACTTATCTTTGAGTTTTCGATGATTGAAACTCCGTCATTCTTTTCTGGCAAAATTTTTCCTACGTTATAAGTTTCATGGACGTCAATCTTTTCCTTACTGACCTCTGAGTGTCGTCCACATTAGTTTTTCTTTTGCGTCCTCTGCATGCTGGCCTCTTGGCGTAGCAATCGTCGGGTTGCTGTCTTTTTCGTTTTTCCATTGGACGGCTGGTCTTGACGTCCTCCGGTCTGGAGTCCTTCTTGAATTTCTTCTGTTGTTCCTGGTATTTTCGTTCCTCCTGCTGTCGTTTTAGTTTCTGGAACGGCGGCCTTGTTTGCACCTGACTCTCTGGCCCTGGGAGCGTTCTCCTTGATGTATAATTTCTACTGCGATAGGTTGTAGGTGGTGTTTTCCTCTTTACCAAGGTTTCTTTACGCGGTGGCTTTGCATTCTTGTTTTTCTTAAATGCTGGAGTCTGAAAGTTTTCATTTTTTTCTTTTTAGTACCGTCGTCTGGGTTGTAGAAGGGCTAGGTGTCTCTTCAGTTCTCTGCTTCTTGGGTGGTGGAACGGTTGTCGTTATTTCTGGACCTTCTACTTCTTTTAGGCTTGAGTCCTGCAAGAAACTTTTAAGGATTTCAAAATCATTTGGATTATAGTATTTTTTCACCTGGTCGGGACTTGCTTTACAGATTTCCCCTCTCTCGTTCTTAAGGTACAATACGACCCCTTTGATTTCCTGAATTACATAGGGGCCTTCAAATTTTGGAGCTAACTTTGCAGTAAAATTGTCTGGGGCACTTGATAAAGAAAATTTCCGCTTCAATACTTTATCCCCAACTTTAAAATCTGCTTCACGGCGTTTACTATCGTAATACACATTTTGCTTATTTCTTGCCGTATCCGAGCTTTTAAGCGCCTGATCAATAAGTTTTTGCACATCTTTCTGTTTAAGCTATTGCTCTCTTTGTTGCACAAAGAATAATTTATCTAAAGGAATAATTAACTTTCGGCCTAAAAATAATTCTGCTGGGGTTTTTCCCGTAGTATCGTGATTTGCCGTTCTTAAAGCATAAGCTAATTCATTTATGTAGCCATCCCAGCGCTTGTGATGTGTGCTAACGTAACTGCGAATTATTTTTACCATGTTTTTATTCACTCGTTCTGCTATGTTTGCCTGTGGTGTATACGGAACCATTTTGATATGGCGTATGCCAAGTCCAGTGCATATGTTTTCAAATATTTGACTAATGAATTGTTTTCCGTTATCGCTAATGACTTTTATCGGTGCACCGTATTTTAAAATGTATCTGTGTAAGAATGCATCTGCGACTGTTTTGGCTGACGCGCGTTTAAGTGGAACAATTTCAGTCCATTTTGAAAAATGATCTACTATTACTAAAAGAAAACGATTTTTATTTAACTCACTCTGGGGGAAGGGACCAAGAAGATCTATGCCTAAAATTTCATTCGGAAATGTGGCGCGAATGCTATTTAAGTACCCGGCCGGGCTGTAATTAATATCATTTATTAACTGACATTGATTGCAGGACCTGACATACGCAGTTACTATTTTGTATAATTGCGGGAAATATACCGCCTCGCGTACCCTTTTTAAAGTCTTTCTGACCCCTAAATGAACCGCTGTTTTCGCGTCGTGTAATTCCTTCAAAATGCTTAATCGAAGCGAGGCTGGGATGATTGGTTTGTACTCGAGATTTTCGTTTGTTGTTTTCGTATAAAATAATAAATTATCCATTATTTCATAGTTTTCTGCTCTATTTCTTATCGCATCGATATCTGTGTGCTCAAAGCTTTCGGGGTCTTTCAAATATGCATAGATATTTCCAAATTCAGGATCGGCTTTCAGTTCAGTGATAATCGTATCTCTAGAATCTAAAATTTTTGAAGTCAACACAGCGCATTTAAGTTCATTTCCTTCATCGTTCAGTTTTGTACGAGAAAGTGCGTCAGCTACATTGTTTTCCTTACCTACATTGTTTTCCATTGTCCTACATTGTTTTCCTTTTTATTGTTATAAAGTCCGTCAACTCTTCTATATCCCGTTGAGAGAAACTATATAGTTCGGCTTCTAGCTTTGCTCGATCTTTCACTATGGGGAAGGCCTTTACTAACGATTTTTTGAAATTTTCAAATGTATATGTCTGGCTTCCAAATTCCCCTAATAAAAATTTGCCTATATTCTTCCACCATAGCGCGGCCTGTCCTCTTAGTGCAGATGTGGCGATGGCAGCTTTTTGTCTTTCAGGCACAGGGTAGAGCTGAAAGTGATTTTCTAGGCCTTCTAGAAATATCGCCACCGAATTTTTTCCGTCGAAATTGACGTTTGGCTTGATTGCCACTCTCAAAGTCTGGACCAGGTATCCAAATCCTTCCAATTGGCTTTCCATTTCTTGGTGTTGTCCAGCGGCTTCCATCCGATTTTCGGCCATTTCAGTTCGATAAGTGTTCGGGCGCCAATGTAGAGTTGCGCGCCTCCAACCTGCAAGCAACCACGAGGTGACTGTTGAAACTACAAAATAGACAGAGTCTTGCTAAGGGTTTAAGTCCCTTTTTATTCAACTTAAGATATTACAATTGCGTGCTCTTGACGCTCACAAACTACGCCGACTCGGCAGTAAAATAAAAATAAGAACCTGAAAAGAAATAATAACAAGACTCTAACTATGAGGCTCTCTAAAAGTAACTAATCTCACCGCGTTTTACAATACCGCTGCTAATTCAGCAAACTTTGAATATCACGTTGAACGATTAACAATTCTCCGAGGCAAGCACACAGGCCGAAAGGCGGGGTTCTTCAATTTCTGGCTAACTACCTCCGCGCTCGTGAAGTAAGAACAGCACACCTCGAACTCGTTTCCATTCTATTTAAACCAGAATACTTCCGCTGATAATTTGAATCCTTGCGCGTTCTACTAAAATTTACATACTCTGGCATTGGCAGTTTCAGTGGAAAGTAAGGCTTGACAGGAAAGATAGTTTAAACTTAAAATAAATGTTAGTTAAAATGAATATAAACCCTACATTTGCCGCTGCCAGAATTTGGAAAACTTGGAAGCAGGTCCTACAAACGACCTGTTGTAAAGTTTCTAGAATTCTGAAATAACTCTTAAGAGCCTCGTTTACACAAAAAAATCTTATGTAACAAAATGTATACAAAATTTCTGTCGATACTTATATAAATATCTTTTCTTACAGCGACTTTTCCTGGACTTCAGCAATCAATTTTGTTCTTTTCCTTCCAGCATCTGGAAGGAATAAGTATCAGTTTCTTTCTAAATACATTATAATTTACACTTTCTTGACACTGAATAAATTTTTGTTTTTAAACGATTCGTTTTCCTTAATTACTGCTTACTTCACATTCATTCAATTATTCAAACATTAATTTAACTTTACCCTGGCTCTCCACCATGTGTGGTGTCAAACGGGAATATTCGTGTTTTAGTCTTACAACACTTCCCCTAACCACCATGATTTGTTAGAATTCAACGACCAAATAGACACACCTTACTCGACATTCTACAACTCGATGGGCTACTTTAACATTCTTAAAAATTCAAGTGTAGGTGGAGAACCCTACAAAACACATTCATTCTAACTTCCCCCTCATTCATCTTTAGACATGCAGGCTTTCGCTCTAAAGCATGACTTTATCTACAGTTTAATACTTAAATTCGAATTCATTGCTTTTAAGCATTTACTTTTAGCATCTAAAATTTTATGCTTCTAGACTAAATTGTACTTTTACATAACTTTCATGTATTTACGTATATTTACAAAATTTTAATACGTACGATTTTTACAATTTACCATAAAATGAATAAGAGAAAATAAATTTTTACTTTACTCATTCTTCGCCAAGGTGGCGGCACTGAAACTAAAATTCTTATTAATACAAGAATACGAAGTTATTTTTATCTTCGGCCAAATTTTGGCTTTAACATAACAGAATTAGTCTTTCGACCAACAGAAAATGCTTGTTCTTAGCTTTTATACTTAAAGAAAATAATACTTTTGCCTTAGCTAAATAAAGTAAAACAAAACTAAGTCTCAACCGAGACATATTGACTTTCGTGAAAACATAGAACTTCGTACTTATGCATAACATTTCGGAACAAAAGAGAAAAAAAATTATAGAAGATTTTAACTTATCTTTGAGTTTTCGATGATTGAAACTCCGTCATTCTTTTCTGGCAAAATTTTTCCTACGTTATAAGTTTCATGGACGTCAATCTTTTCCTTACTGACCTCTGAGTGTCGTCCACATTAGTTTTTCTTTTGCGTCCTCTGCATGCTGGCCTCTTGGCGTAGCAATCGTCGGGTTGCTGTCTTTTTCGTTTTTCCATTGGACGGCTGGTCTTGACGTCCTCCGGTCTGGAGTCCTTCTTGAATTTCTTCTGTTGTTCCTGGTATTTTCGTTCCTCCTGCTGTCGTTTTAGTTTCTGGAACGGCGGCCTTGTTTGCACCTGACTCTCTGGCCCTGGGAGCGTTCTCCTTGATGTATAATTTCTACTGCGATAGGTTGTAGGTGGTGTTTTCCTCTTTACCAAGGTTTCTTTACGCGGTGGCTTTGCATTCTTGTTTTTCTTAAATGCTGGAGTCTGAAAGTTTTCATTTTTTTCTTTTTAGTACCGTCGTCTGGGTTGTAGAAGGGCTAGGTGTCTCTTCAGTTCTCTGCTTCTTGGGTGGTGGAACGGTTGTCGTTATTTCTGGACCTTCTACTTCTTTTAGGCTTGAGTCCTGCAAGAAACTTTTAAGGATTTCAAAATCATTTGGATTATAGTATTTTTTCACCTGGTCGGGACTTGCTTTACAGATTTCCCCTCTCTCGTTCTTAAGGTACAATACGACCCCTTTGATTTCCTGAATTACATAGGGGCCTTCAAATTTTGGAGCTAACTTTGCAGTAAAATTGTCTGGGGCACTTGATAAAGAAAATTTCCGCTGCAATACTTTATCCCCAACTTTAAAATCTGCTTCACGGCGTTTACTATCGTAATACACATTTTGCTTATTTCTTGCCGTATCCGAGCTTTTAAGCGCCTGATCAATAAGTTTTTGCACATCTTTCTGTTTAAGCTATTGCTCTCTTTGTTGCACAAAGAATAATTTATCTAAAGGAATAATTAACTTTCGGCCTAAAAATAATTCTGCTGGGGTTTTTCCCGTAGTATCGTGATTTGCCGTTCTTAAAGCATAAGCTAATTCATTTATGTAGCCATCCCAGCGCTTGTGATGTGTGCTAACGTAACTGCGAATTATTTTTACCATGTTTTTATTCACTCGTTCTGCTATGTTTGCCTGTGGTGTATACGGAACCATTTTGATATGGCGTATGCCAAGTCCAGTGCATATGTTTTCAAAATATTTGACTAATGAATTGTTTTCCGTTATCGCTAATGACTTTTATCGGTGCACCGTATTTTAAAATGTATCTGTGTAAGAATGCATCTGCGACTGTTTTGGCTGACGCGCGTTTAAGTGGAACAATTTCAGTCCATTTTGAAAAATGATCTACTATTACTAAAAGAAAACGATTTTTATTTAACTCACTCTGGGGGAAGGGACCAAGAAGATCTATGCCTAAAATTTCATTCGGAAATGTGGCGCGAATGCTATTTAAGTACCCCGGCCGGGCTGTAATTAATATCATTTATTAACTGACATTGATTGCAGGACCTGACATACGCAGTTACTATTTTGTATAATTGCGGGAAATATACCGCCTCGCGTACCCTTTTTAAAGTCTTTCTGACCCCTAAATGAACCGCTGTTTTCGCGTCGTGTAATTCCTTCAAAATGCTTAATCGAAGCGAGGCTGGGATGATTGGTTTGTACTCGAGATTTTCGTTTGTTGTTTTCGTATAAAATAATAAATTATCCATTATTTCATAGTTTTCTGCTCTATTTCTTATCGCATCGATATCTGTGTGCTCAAAGCTTTCGGGGTCTTTCAAATATGCATAGATATTTCCAAATTCAGGATCGGCTTTCAGTTCAGTGATAATCGTATCTCTAGAATCTAAAATTTTTGAAGTCAACACAGCGCATTTAAGTTCATTTCCTCTTCATCGTTCAGTTTTGTACGAGAAAGTGCGTCAGCTACATTGTTTTCCTTACCTACATTGTTTTCCATTGTCCTACATTGTTTTCCTTTTTATTGTTATAAAGTCCGTCAACTCTTCTATATCCCGTTGAGAGAAACTATATAGTTCGGCTTCTAGCTTTGCTCGATCTTTCACTATGGGGAAGGCCTTTACTAACGATTTTTTGAAATTTTCAAATGTATATGTCTGGCTTCCAAATTCCCCTAATAAAAATTTGCCTATATTCTTCCACCATAGCGCGGCCTGTCCTCTTAGTGCAGATGTGGCGATGGCAGCTTTTTGTCTTTCAGGCACAGGGTAGAGCTGAAAGTGATTTTCTAGGCCTTCTAGAAATATCGCCACACCGAATTTTTTCCGTCGAAATTGACGTTTGGCTTGATTGCCACTCTCAAAGTCTGGACCAGGTATCCAAATCCTTCCAATTGGCTTTCCATTTCTTGGTGTTGTCCAGCGGCTTCCATCCGATTTTCGGCCATTTCAGTTCGATAAGTGTTCGGGGCGCCAATGTAGAGTTGCGCGCCTCCAACCTGCAAGCAACCACGAGGTGACTGTTGAAACTACAAAATAGACAGAGTCTTGCTAAGGGTTTAAGTCCCTTTTTATTTCAACTTAAGATATTACAATTGCGTGCTCTTGACGCTCACAAACTACGCCGACTCGGCAGTAAAATAAAAATAAGAACCTGAAAAGAAATAATAACAAGACTCTAACTATGAGGCTCTCTAAAAGTAACTAATCTCACCGCGTTTTACAATACCGCTGCTAATTCAGCAAACTTTGAATATCACGTTTGAACGATTAACAATTCTCCGAGGCAAGCACACAGGCCGAAAGGCGGGGTTCTTCAATTTCTGGCTAACTACCCTCCGCGCTCGTGAAGTAAGAACAGCACACCTCGAACTCGTTTCCATTCTATTTAAACCAGAATACTTCCGCTGATAATTTGAATCCTTGCGCGTTCTACTAAAATTTACATACTCTGGCATTGGCAGTTTCAGTGGAAAGTAAGGCTTGACAGGAAAGATAGTTTAAAACTTAAAATAAATGTTA